>NC_059512.1:10907500-11175000 GCF_905147795.1 Pieris rapae | reverse complement strand
AACCTTAATCGTCATTAGTTTTTGATAACGCCTCAGAAGCTGCTTGTTCTTGCGGGACAGCTTATCAGCCCATATTGGGCACCCGTACATAGCTTGCGACTTGACGACGCCGGAGTAGAGTCGACGACACCCCTCGCTCGGCCCGCCTAGATTTGGCATAATCCGGCTAAGAGCCATTGCAGTGGCGGTGAGCTTCGGGGCAAGTGCCGCAAAATGTGCTCTAAACGTCCACCGGGAATCTAGTACTAGGCCCAGATATTTCAGGGATTTTCCTACCTCGATGGACACTCCCGCAACGACGATGTGCGCACCCGCTGGAGGCGCTCGCCCCGGGCCGTGAAAACAGATCGCTTCGGACTTCTCCAGCGCGACACGCAGCCCGAGGTGTCTTATCTGCGCTACGACTTGAGCTACCCCAGCAGTTACGCGACGGCTCGCCTCGACGTAGGAACTGCCAGATGCCACAACCAAGGTATCGTCGGCGTAACAAATGACCCTAACACCTATAGACAGAGATGTCTTAATGATGCAATTGTAGCCTATATTCCAAAGCAGGGGCCCCAGAACGGACCCTTGAGGTACACCACATGTGACTCGGTAGCTTCTCCAAGAATCCCTACCCGGGAACACAATTTTACGATCGCACAGGTACGATTCTACTAGCCTCTGGAGATATAACGGTATCCCATGATGTACTAAGCCTCGCAGAACAGCCTCGTGAGGAATGGTGTTGAAGGCGTTGGCGATGTCAAGGGACACCGCCAGTACAACTCCACCCTGCTCCGTGGTCTCCTCGCTGATTTCTCGCACCTCTGCGATTGCGTCCACAGTAGACCGCGACCGCCGGAAGCCAAACTGAGCACTGTGCAGATCTGGTCCGATGGTTTCTAGATGTCTATTTATTCTTTTAGCCATGATCCGCTCCAAGATTTTGCCACCCTCATCCAACAATACGATTGGGCGGTAAGCAGAAGGGGATGTTTCGATTTTTCCGGGCTTCTTTAGCAGCACTAATTTCCCAGTCTTCCAGGCGGAGGGAAACTCTCCCTTCTGCATGATTTGCGTCAACAAACTGCAGAACCTCCACGCCAATTCTTCGTCCTTAAGGGCGAGAGCCCACACCTTGCCATGAATGCCATCAGGGCCTGGAGCTGTGTTTTTAGCGGCGACCTTTGCCAATGCTGCTTCTAATTCTTCAGGCGTCACGCGTATTGACTCTTCGCTTGGAATCGAGTACGGATGCGCTGGGGTAGGTGTACGCCCATTCCCACGTGGAAACAGGGTGGATACCACCGAGTCAAGAAGCGAAGGTTGCATGGTGGACGTCAGTGGCGGCGCCCGGGGTCGCAATTTGCTCATTACAAGTCGAAAGGGGCGACCCCAGGGATCTTGTTGCAACGTGTTAAGAAACTCATTCCAAGCATTTTCTTTGGACCTTGCTATTGCTACCCTTAGATCCTTTTTTGCAGCTTGATAGTCTACGTATAGCCGTTCCTCTTCATCTTGACTGCGACGTGCTAGCGGTCGGCGCCTGTACCGCGTAAACATCCTCCGCGATCTCACACAGATTGATCGAAGACCAGCTAGTTCGTCAGACCACCAGTAAACTTTATCCCTCGGCCTCAAAATTCGTACGCGTCTCATTGACGCCTCTGATAGGTCTGCTAACGCTTTTGCATGCCACCGAACTTCACTTTCTATATCAGCATTAGTGCGGCTGGAACACCAGGACTTAACTATTGTCGCCTCTTCGAACACGACTCTATCCAACGACCTCAGCGACCATTTAGGGCCGATTTCAGACGGAATGAGACTCTGCTCAGCCGATCTAGCAGACGACAATGGAGGGATACGGAATTGGATGTATCTATGGTCCGACAGTGTTTCTACCTTTGTCATAACCTCCCAATCTTCAACGCGACGAGCAAGACAGGAACTCGCAAAAGTGACATCAACGATAGAGCCTCCCGCTCTGCGTACGCACGTGTGCTCGGAGCCTTTATTTAATACTGTCAAATTGTACATTGCGGCCCATCGTAACAAGGCCTGTCCTCGTCCACGGTCATCCAGCGTCCCCCACGCAGTCGACTTTGCGTTGAAGTCACCGGCGACAATTACCTCGTGGGGTCGGGCCCAATCTACCAGTGAGCCTATCTCGACTAAAAACCGCTCGAACTCGGCGAGTGTCTTGTTGGGTGAAAAGTAGGCGCTTATTACTACCAGATTCTCCGAGACTCGGACGGCGACACACCCGCGACCCTTTAGGTGCGGTCCCGCAAGTGCCATCTGGTCCCCGTCGAGTATAACGGCTGCGAGGCCTTCCGTATCCACAATCCAATTTGAAGCGGTCCTCAGCTCTGAGATATATGGTTCTGACACCATTGCAACATTAATGGACCACTGTGCCATGCTTTGTGTCAGAAGATCCTGGGCATTGGCACAGTGGTTGAGGTTACATTGGAGGAACCGTACCGTGCTAGGCATTTACGATTTTATCTGTAAGCATTGCTGCCCCGTCCGGTGGGGCGGACCCGGTCGGAACCATGTTGTGCCGCGGCGTCTCTCTTCTAGCAACTTTGGCGCTAGGGGCCGGACATTTAGCGCTCCCTAGCCGATGGTCTGCCTTTCGGCCCGCTTCCGTGCAAAGGACGCACACGGGTTTGCCCTCGCAAGTCGCGGCCCGGTGGCCTGGTTGTGCGCAGCGGTAGCAGAGATTGCTACGATCAGCGCCAAACGTGCACCGGCTGGCTACGTGCCCACTTTGAAGGCACCGGTAGCACCTAATTTCCTTGCGTTCCAGTAAGGTTACCCTTGCTGCGACCCAGCCTATGAGTAGTCGTCCCTCGGTGATTTTCTTGGCCGCAAGAATTGGACACCGAACCCAGGCTCCAAACAATCCAGTTCTGTCTGGCCGAACCTCACTCACTATTACTTGTTCGCGGTTGCAGCCCCCAATCTCCGCTATCGCCTTTTTGATATCGTCCGACGTTACAGAGTCATCGAGGCCGGCCACTCGTACCTCGGCACACTTCTCCGGCCTCGACACGCTCACCCCGCTAGCATAGATTTCTTTCAGTTTACTAGCAAGGGCATCGGCCTTGTCACCACTGCGTGATCCGGGTAGCTCTAGTATCACCGCTCCCGTCGCCGCCCGCTTAAATTTGACGGCTTCTATGCCCAAATCACTTAGTTTAATTTTTTCCTTTGCCTCCCGTAATACAGAGGCGTAGGTCTGTTCTTTTTCGGTGATTGTAAGCACAACGGCCGTGGATCTCGGGGCTCTCAGCTTTGCTCGTGGCCGTTGAGTAGTCGTAGCCACGGGCTTTACGATGGCAGCGGTTGGGGTATTCTTGGCCTGTTTACGCTTACTTTGCACTGTTATCCACTCTTGCTCGCAGTTTGCCTCTGGGTTGCTCTGGGTTGGTGGGATCTGCGCACTTACTGCATCGGGTGCATTGTTAGCATCAGGTGCCCGCAGCTTCTTTCCTTTCCTAGATTTTCTCTTCTCCCCTATCGAGTGTTCTTCTATGCTCTTTGTCGTAGAGTCCTCAATTGGAATCGGATCCGCGGCTAATGGTGGCCGAATTTTCGGTTCCGCATTTAATCGAGGCTCCAGGTTTGCGAGTCTCGCGCTAAGACATTCGCCCATTTGCCTCATTAAACGACCTTCCAGCTCGGCTAAGAGTTGTGGTAGCTGCGAAGATGGTGAAGAAGTCCGTAATGGCTCTTTATGCACCGGTTTCCTTGAGCACTCTTGTATCAGGGTTCTCAACTCAGCCATTTCTTTTTGAAGTGCTTCCACCTGTCCACGAAGTCTCTCATTTTCGTTCCGGAGCGCCCTCGTTTCCTCGCTGACTGTACGGTCAGCTAGCTCTTCGGCGTCTCTACGGATCGAGGTTACCGCCTGTTTTAGCGCTGAGACAAAAGTGCCCTTCAGGTTACTCGAGTGTCGGGCGACTTTTTCCACTGCAGCGAGACTGGCCTCAATCCTAACCTTTGGATCAGCGTGACGTTCGGTTTGCGCTGTGCTTCCAGTTTTTATTGGGGGACTGGGGGTCGCCTCTAGTAGTTCTGCTTCAACCCTCTTCTCCCGTTCTACTCGTTGGAGTTTACTTAATGCAGCCCGCGACTTTCTCGTCGAGTGAGGGGTTCCAGCGTCGCTAGAGCTGCATTCTTCCTTCCTTCTTTTCCGACGAAAAAATCGCGCCGGTCGCCCTTGTACATGTGGTGAGTTGATGGAGGTAAACGATACGTCAGCGCTGAGCATCTCACAGCTCGTCTCCAGGCTGGCCTCCATCACTTGTCGTCCGACATTTTTTCCTATGGCAGTAATGGCCTCAACTTCACGGTCTCCTGTGCTGTTATTTGGACTCAATATGGGTAGTGGAGTTCGCACCAGCATAACTCTACAATCTTTGAGTGGGACGGGCGTACTCCGGTTAGACATCTCGCCTCCGTCCCTTGTATTCTCCTTCACATCACCACATCCTACCACTCTTCTCTCCTCATCCTTCTCTTCCTCATGAGTTTTGCCCCCCCCCAGAGTACGGTGGGGCTGAGCCATGGCATCGCCATGGGTGGGATTTAACCCACCTGGGGTAGTTAAACGTGTATTCGAACTCATGCTTGCTTTTATTTGACCAGGGGCCGCTCCCCTGTGACCCTCTTTAAGACCCATGTACCGCAGCCGAGTGCCCGAGCTGTAGCGAGTCCTCGCCGTCACTCCGGAGGGAACCGGGGACGCGTTTTTTTTTTTTTGTTTTTTGGCGCTAGGCATTGACCTGCCCGTCAACGACCTCAATTCCTCATAGAGGGGATTAGGTGTCCGACGCCACGCTCATCAGCGCCGAACGTTAGGGGATTTTTGTATCAAGGTTTCCTTCCTCTTGTTGCCCAATAAGGCCTCTCCTTCAATTGAACACAGAACAATCACAAGCTGAAGAGTATTCGAGCGTTCGCCGCTATACGCTGACTATATCGCCAAAAGGTATATCCAATAATTGCCGGTTCCGCTGGCTATCCATCGTTCCACTGCACTTTGGCCCAAGAAGACAACAACAACACCAGATTTAATATTGGTTCTCCCGAGATTATTGTTTGCACCCCGCAAGTTCGCGTGGCATGTAGCTACACCGCATCTAGCACGTTTCTTAGAAAAGAAAGAGTCGAGAGCAGATGAGGCCCAGAGTCAAGTACGCAGTAGTGCTATGAAGCAGACCCCCTCCCTGGCCGCCTCCGGCACACTCCAAAGAACACCAATCGGGAACGTCGAATAAGTAAAAGTCCCTCAGTTTCACCTTTGAGATCAAATGATCTCTCCAGCTTGCTAAGGGCTCACGGAATTTTTTTCCGCTGGGCGCTGATGCCCTCTCCAGAGACTAGCCTTCGAAGTGAAGGCCAGCCTATACCTCCTTATTTGCTTCCCCTTTACGACGGCATTGCTGCAATCGTTCCAGGTACTAAGCCCCCCCGGCACGACAAGCCTAGGAGCCGCGGGTAAATTCGTCCGCGGAGGGGGGGAACCTAACCTAACCTAACCTAACCTAACCTAACCTAACCTAACCTAACCTAACCTAACCTAACCTAACCTAACCTAACCTAACCTAACCTAACCTAACCTAACCTAACCTAACCTAACCTAACCTAACCTAACCTAACCTAACCTAACCTAACCTAACCTAACCTAACCTAACCTAACCTAACCTAACCTAACCTAACCTAACCTAACCTAACCTAACCTAACCTAACCTAACCTAACCTAACCTAACCTAACCTAACCTAACCTAACCTAACCTAACCTAACCTAACCTAACCTAACCTAACCTAACCTAACCTAACCTAACCTAACCTAACCTAACCTAACCTAACCTAACCTAACCTAACCTAACCTAACCTAACCTAACCTAACCTAACCTAACCTAACCTAACCTAACCTAACCTAACCTAACCTAACCTTTTTTTTTTTTTTTTTTTTTTTTTACCTGGGGAAACCCGATTACGGGCGCCCGCGCCTGGGCAAGTTGTTAAGTGGCGCGGGGAGTGTGGGGGTCAAGGCCGTAAAATACGATGACCCCATACCCACTAAAACCACCAGGGCCCACTGTTCGCTATTAGACGAGGGCGGGTAACAGCTAGGCCTTTTCACCGCGCCCCGTCTAGCGACTGCCGCTTTCGCGACTCTCTGTTACTCTCTCGACACCACACTAGTAATAAGCCCTTTTTTTTCCTTATTTTTTTTTTTTTTTTTTTTTTTTTTTTTTTTTTTTTTTTTTAACATTCTCGGGCTCTCTCCGCTTCCTCCTTCAGCCGCATCACCACGCCACAGAATCTTGTTAGGACGGTCCACTTGTCAAGGTCGTCCACCGCCTTCTTAATAACTTCAGGCAAGCCCAGGTCCGTCCCGAAGGCCGCAACCAGGTGGCGCCTCTCCTCCGCCCACGCCGGACAAGCCGCTAGAGTGTGCGCGGCATCATCGTTATCCCCTTGGCAGTGGTGGCACGCAGGGGTCGGTTCCCGTCTGATGCGGTGGAGGTATTTGCCAAAACAGCCATGGCCTGTTATGACCTGCACCAGACGAAAGGATAACGGGCCGCGCTTCTTCTCCAGCCACTTGGTTAGGACGGGCAATATGGCACTTATTGTATATCCGCCCATCTCTGCCCTGTCTAAGTTGGTTCTCCAGTCTTGTATCACGCGCTGGCAGGCATCCAGGCGCCAGGAGCGTATGGTCTCTGTGTCCGGTTCTCTCCCTGCTTCACGCGTATCAGCCCTGCGCCAATAGACGTCTGCCAGAGCGGTAGCCTCGAGGTGCCAGGGCGCGGAACCTGCGATCAAACACACGGCATCGTATGACACCGTGCGGTACGCTCGCGCAACCTTAATCGTCATTAGTTTTTGATAACGCCTCAGAAGCTGCTTGTTCTTGCGGGACAGCTTATCAGCCCATATTGGGCACCCGTACATAGCTTGCGACTTGACGACGCTGGAGTAGAGTCGACGACACCCCTCGCTCGGCCCGCCTAGATTTGGCATAATCCGGCTAAGAGCCATTGCAGTGGCGGTGAGCTTCGGGGCAAGTGCCGCAAAATGTGCTCTAAACGTCCACCGGGAATCTAGTACTAGGCCCAGATATTTCAGGGATTTTCCTACCTCGATGGACACTCCCGCAACGACGATGTGCGCACCCGCTGGAGGCGCTCGCCCCGGGCCGTGAAAACAGATCGCTTCGGACTTCTCCAGCGCGACACGCAGCCCGAGGTGTCTTATCTGCGCTACGACTTGAGCTACCCCAGCAGTTACGCGACGGCTCGCCTCGACGTAGGAACTGCCAGATGCCACAACCAAGGTATCGTCGGCGTAACAAATGACCCTAACACCTATAGACAGAGATGTCTTAATGATGCAATTGTAGCCTATATTCCAAAGCAGGGGCCCCAGAACGGACCCTTGAGGTACACCACATGTGACTCGGTAGCTTCTCCAAGAATCCCTACCCGGGAACACAATTTTACGATCGCACAGGTACGATTCTACTAGCCTCTGGAGATATAACGGTATCCCATGATGTACTAAGCCTCGCAGAACAGCCTCGTGAGGAATGGTGTTGAAGGCGTTGGCGATGTCAAGGGACACCGCCAGTACAACTCCACCCTGCTCCGTGGTCTCCTCGCTGATTTCTCGCACCTCTGCGATTGCGTCCACAGTAGACCGCGACCGCCGGAAGCCAAACTGAGCACTGTGCAGATCTGGTCCGATGGTTTCTAGATGTCTATTTATTCTTTTAGCCATGATCCGCTCCAAGATTTTGCCACCCTCATCCAACAATACGATTGGGCGGTAAGCAGAAGGGGATGTTTCGATTTTTCCGGGCTTCTTTAGCAGCACTAATTTCCCAGTCTTCCAGGCGGAGGGAAACTCTCCCTTCTGCATGATTTGCGTCAACAAACTGCAGAACCTCCACGCCAATTCTTCGTCCTTAAGGGCGAGAGCCCACACCTTGCCATGAATGCCATCAGGGCCTGGAGCTGTGTTTTTAGCGGCGACCTTTGCCAATGCTGCTTCTAATTCTTCAGGCGTCACGCGTATTGACTCTTCGCTTGGAATCGAGTACGGATGCGCTGGGGTAGGGGTACGCCCATTCCCACGTGGAAACAGGGTGGATACCACCGAGTCAAGAAGCGAAGGTTGCATGGTGGACGTCAGTGGCGGCGCCCGGGGTCGCAATTTGCTCATTACAAGTCGAAAGGGGCGGCCCCAGGGATCTTGTTGCAACGTGTTAAGAAACTCATTCCAAGCATTTTCTTTGGACCTTGCTATTGCTACCCTTAGATCCTTTTTTGCAGCTTGATAGTCTACGTATAGCCGTTCCTCTTCATCTTGACTGCGACGTGCTAGCGGTCGGCGCCTGTACCGCGTAAACATCCTCCGCGATCTCACACAGATTGATCGAAGACCAGCTAGTTCGTCAGACCACCAGTAAACTTTATCCCTCGGCCTCAAAATTCGTACGCGTCTCATTGACGCCTCTGATAGGTCTGCTAACGCTTTTGCATGCCACCGAACTTCACTTTCTATATCAGCATTAGTGCGGCTGGAACACCAGGACTTAACTATTGTCGCCTCTTCGAACACGACTCTATCCAACGACCTCAGCGACCATTTAGGGCCGATTTCAGACGGAATGAGGCTCTGCTCAGCCGATCTAGCAGACGACAATGGAGGGATACGGAATTGGATGTATCTATGGTCCGACAGTGTTTCTACCTTTGTCATAACCTCCCAATCTTCAACGCGACGAGCAAGACAGGAACTCGCAAAAGTGACATCAACGATAGAGCCTCCCGCTCTGCGTACGCACGTGTGCTCGGAGCCTTTATTTAATACTGTCAAATTGTACATTGCGGCCCATCGTAACAAGGCCTGTCCTCGTCCACGGTCATCCAGCGTCCCCCACGCAGTCGACTTTGCGTTGAAGTCACCGGCGACAATTACCTCGTGGGGTCGGGCCCAATCTACCAGTGAGCCTATCTCGACTAAAAACCGCTCGAACTCGGCGAGTGTCTTGTTGGGTGAAAAGTAGGCGCTTATTACTACCAGATTCTCCGAGACTCGGACGGCGACACACCCGCGACCCTTTAGGTGCGGTCCCGCAAGTGCCATCTGGTCCCCGTCGAGTATAACGGCTGCGAGGCCTTCCGTATCCACAATCCAATTTGAAGCGGTCCTCAGCTCTGAGATATATGGTTCTGACACCATTGCAACATTAATGGACCACTGTGCCATGCTTTGTGTCAGAAGATCCTGGGCATTGGCACAGTGGTTGAGGTTACATTGGAGGAACCGTACCGTGCTAGGCATTTACGATTTTATCTGTAAGCATTGCTGCCCCGTCCGGTGGGGCGGACCCGGTCGGAACCATGTTGTGCCGCGGCGTCTCTCTTCTAGCAACTTTGGCGCTAGGGGCCGGACATTTAGCGCTCCCTAGCCGATGGTCTGCCTTTCGGCCCGCTTCCGTGCAAAGGACGCACACGGGTTTGCCCTCGCAAGTCGCGGCCCGGTGGCCTGGTTGTGCGCAGCGGTAGCAGAGATTGCTACGATCAGCGCCAAACGTGCACCGGCTGGCTACGTGCCCACTTTGAAGGCACCGGTAGCACCTAATTTCCTTGCGTTCCAGTAAGGTTACCCTTGCTGCGACCCAGCCTATGAGTAGTCGTCCCTCGGTGATTTTCTTGGCCGCAAGAATTGGACACCGAACCCAGGCTCCAAACAATCCAGTTCTGTCTGGCCGAACCTCACTCACTATTACTTGTTCGCGGTTGCAGCCCCCAATCTCCGCTATCGCCTTTTTGATATCGTCCGACGTTACAGAGTCATCGAGGCCAGCCACTCGTACCTCGGCACACTTCTCCGGCCTCGACACGCTCACCCCGCTAGCATAGATTTCTTTCAGTTTACTAGCAAGGGCATCGGCCTTGTCTCCACTGCGTGATCCGGGTAGCTCTAGTATCACCGCTCCCGTCGCCGCCCGCTTAAATTTGACGGCTTCTATGCCCAAATCACTTAGTTTAATTTTTTCCTTTGCCTCCCGTAATACAGAGGCGTAGGTCTGTTCTTTTTCGGTGATTGTAAGCACAACGGCCGTGGATTTCGGGGCTCTCAGCTTTGCTCGCGGCCGTTGAGTAGACGTAGCCGCGGGCTTTACGATGCCAGCGGTTGGGGTATTCTTGGCCTGTTTACGCTTACTTTGCACTGTTATCCACTCTTGCTCGCAGTTTGCCTCTGGGTTGCTCTGGGTTGGTGGGATCTGCGCACTTACTGCATCGGGTGCATTGTTAGCATCAGGTGCCCACAGCTTCTTTCCTTTCCTAGATTTTCTCTTCTCCCCTATCGAGTGTTCTTCTATGCTCTTTGTCGTAGAGTCCTCAATTGGAATCGGATCCGCGGCTAATGGTGGCCGAATTTTCGGTTCCGCATTTAATCGAGGCTCCAGGTTTGCGAGTCTCGCGCTAAGACATTCGCCCATTTGCCTCATTAAACGACCTTCCAGCTCGGCTAAGAGTTGTGGTAGCTGCGAAGATGGTGAAGAAGTCCGTAATGGCTCTTTATGCACCGGTTTCCTTGAGCACTCTTGTATCAGGGTTCTCAACTCAGCCATTTCTTTTTGAAGTGCTTCCACCTGTCCACGAAGTCTCTCATTTTCGTTCCGGAGCGCCCTCGTTTCCTCGCTGACTGTACGGTCAGCTAGCTCTTCGGCGTCTCTACGGATCGAGGTTACCGCCTGTTTTAGCGCTGAGACAAAAGTGCCCTTCAGGTTACTCGAGTGTCGGGCGACTTTTTCCACTGCAGCGAGACTGGCCTCAATCCTCACCTTTGGATCAGCGTGACGTTCGGTTTGCGCTGTGCTTCCAGTTTTTGTTGGGGGACTGGGGGTCGCCTCTAGTAGTTCTGCTTCAACCCTCTTCTCCCGTTCTACTCGTTGGAGTTTACTTAATGCAGCCCGCGACTTTCTCGTCGAGTGAGGGGTTCCAGCGTCGCTAGAGCTGCATTCTTCCTTCCTTCTTTTCCGACGAAAAAATCGCGCCGGTCGCCCTTGTACATGTGGTGAGTTGATGGAGGTAAACGATACGTCAGCGCTGAGCATCTCACAGCTCGTCTCCAGGCTGGCCTCCATCACTTGTCGTCCGACATTTTTTCCTATGGCAGTAATGGCCTCAACTTCACGGTCTCCTGTGCTGTTATTTGGACTCAATATGGGTAGTGGAGTTCGCACCAGCATAACTCTACAATCTTTGAGTGGGACGGGCGTACTCCGGTTAGACATCTCGCCTCCGTCCCTTGTATTCTCCTTCACATCACCACATCCTACCACTCTTCTCTCCTCATCCTTCTCTTCCTCATGAGTTTTGCCCCCCCCCAGAGTACGGTGGGGCTGAGCCATGGCATCGCCATGGGTGGGATTTAACCCACCTGGGGTAGTTAAACGTGTATTCGAACTCATGCTTGCTTTTATTTGACCAGGGGCCGCTCCCCTGTGGCCCTCTTTAAGACCCATGTACCGCAGCCGAGTGCCCGAGCTGTAGCGAGTCCTCGCCGTCACTCCGGAGGGAACCGGGGACGCGTTTTTTTTTTTTTTGTTTTTTGGCGCTAGGCATTGACCTGCCCGTCAACGACCTCAATTCCTCATAGAGGGGATTAGGTGTCCGACGCCACGCTCATCAGCGCCGAACGTTAGGGGATTTTTGTATCAAGGTTTCCTTCCTCTTGTTGCCCAATAAGGCCTCTCCTTCAATTGAACACAGAACAATCACAAGCTGAAGAGTATTCGAGCGTTCGCCGCTATACGCTGACTATATCGCCAAAAGGTATATCCAATAATTGCCGGTTCCGCTGGCTATCCATCGTTCCACTGCACTTTGGCCCAAGAAGACAACAACAACACCAGATTTAATATTGGTTCTCCCGAGATTATTGTTTGCACCCCGCAAGTTCGCGTGGCATGTAGCTACACCGCATCTAGCACGTTTCTTAGAAAAGAAAGAGTCGAGAGCAGATGAGGCCCAGAGTCAAGTACGCAGTAGCGCTATGAAGCAGACCCCCTCCCTGGCCGCCTCCGGCACACTCCAAAGAACACCAATCGGGAACGTCGAATAAGTAAAAGTCCCTCAGTTTCACCTTTGAGATCAAATGATCTCTCCAGCTTGCTAAGGGCTCACGGAAATCTTTTCCGCTGGGCGCTGATGCCCTCTCCAGAGACTAGCCTTCGAAGTGAAGGCCAGCCTATACCTCCTTATTTGCTTCCCCTTTACGACGGCATTGCTGCAATCGTTCCAGGTACTAAGCCCCCCCGGCACGACAAGCCTAGGAGCCGCGGGTAAATTCGTCCGCGGAGGGGGGGAAAACCTAACCTAACCTAACCTAACCTAACCTAACCTAACCTAACCTAACCTAACCTAACCTAACCTAACCTAACCTAACCTAACCTAACCTAACCTAACCTAACCTAACCTAACCTAACCTAACCTAACCTAACCTAACCTAACCTAACCTAACCTAACCTAACCTAACCTAACCTAACCTAACCTAACCTAACCTAACCTAACCTAACCTAACCTAACCTAACCTAACCTAACCTAACCTAACCTAACCTAACCTAACCTAACCTAACCTAACCTAACCTAACCTAACCTAACCTAACCTAACCTAACCTAACCTAACCTAACCTAACCTAACCTAACCTAACCTAACCTAACCTAACCTAACCTAACCTAACCTAACCTAACCTAACCTAACCTAACCTCGTCGAAGACGTAATAGATAATCATCCGATGTCTTACGTCGTTGTTTCCATGTAACAATATCGCGTTTGGACAAAATTTATTTTTCATCTGGCGCCATCTATTATCATGACCCCAAAAACTTAGCAATATCAATTTTTGTAATATTAATGCGCCGAAAAGAGCGCCTACGTCTGGTTATTTAAATAAAAAAAAAAAAAAAAAAAAAAAAAAAAAAAAAAAAAAAAAAATGTGTTTATTTATTATAAGTATGATATTTGGTAACCCATTTTCAGTAAAGTGGGTGTAATTCACGACTGACACTTTTCGGCAATCGCCACGTCTATAAAGGGAGAATTTTTCTTTAAAATTATATAATATGTTACAATTTTAAAACGTAAGGAATTACGCCCTTGAATTTTAACTTCTCTTGTTTCCATTCAAAATAATTTTCATAAAGTTCGTATATTATACCAAGTATTCTGCCTCGTTTGTAGAATTACCCTTTTCAAAGAAACGATACCACAAGTCTTACATTTGTTGCTTACCAACAAAGTACGATTTTGGTTCTGGCCTGCTCAATTGTCTGACCAAAATATATTAATATGTCTTACATGGTGAAATATAGTAAAATATAAATAGGTAACCGGTTTTTTTTTCTATAAGCTCTATTTTTATGGCATGAAACATTTAAAAAAAAATCCTTTGATCTAATTACTCGCAATAAATTGACATGGGCATTGGGCAATCTCGCATGATTCTCAAATAGTAGTCGACCATCATAATATTAGGTCCTTACATATGAAATTGGCGTTTTGTATGGGAGGAACAAAAAGTCGAATATTTTTAAATAAAATATATTTAATTTAATCAAAGTATGAACCATTGTTTTCTATGCACTTTTGCCATCTCATAGGTAGTTCATTGATCCCTTTACAAAAAAAATCTATTAGTAACAAAATTTATCGATATTAATGTAATCGTGACTTTTTACAAATTGATAAGTTAAAAAATGATTTATGTCAATAATTGTACATTATATATTTTATTGACAATACATACAAAATGAGCTGCACCAAAAAAATTTTCCCTTTTTTTCTAAAAGGAAAAGAAACAAGTTGCCACTTCATTAGCGTTTAGCAATTGTTTCGTCCAACATGTCATCTGTCCGGTACGAACACTGATGATGGCATGTGGCTGGAAAATCAACCAATGCTCTACAAATTTTGGATTCGATTGAGCTTCCACTTTATTATTAACGATTTCCATTCTCTGGCTATTTCTTTGTTGTCGAAATTTAACTGATATTCTAATTTCAGTACGTGAAATGAAATACAATTGTTTTTCTATCCATTGACAATATCATGATTTTTGACAAATCAAACGGAATCAAATAAAAGTGGCAAAAATAAGTCAAAAACATTTAATCTTTTAGAATTCTGGGTCCATTGTCATTTTAAAAAAGTTTAGTTAAAGATAATAATAGTTGATAATCTTTATTTCTTCTTTCACATATACATACAAGGTTATTATGATTAAACTAAGACGATAAAACAGAGACTGGTAAAAAAGGCCACTGATGAGAATGAACTCCCAAATGTCAAAATAAACTATTTAACTTTTGACATCTCCCGACTCTCCCCTTGGCACCTGACCCTGGAAAATAGGAGAAAGGACGTGTACAGCAAATACTCCATACCTTTGAATGTTTTAGTTATTTTAATTATATAATAGAATATAATGAGCTGCAAAACTAATTTGTTGCTTTTATCCAGAAATGTCTTTCCAGATAATTCTTGTACGTTTTATTCGCTCGGACTTTCTTAGTTTCATTCTATTGTTAAAGCACTTTAAGGCCCCAATGGCCCATACAGGACATATTATAACGGACATAGAGAGAATACAATGAAGTGGATAATATAATTTCATTCAAAATTACTTTGAAAATTCCTGATATTAACCCGCTGCAATCGCCATTTGCCGCTTCAGACCTTGGATCCAGTGGCTTAGGAGAAGGGGGGTGTCACCCACCCGGTCTCTCACCTTTAAGAACCACTAGTAGCCACCGAGGTAGCTTCGCCACTGCTTGGATCTGATCTGAAAATATTTCAAATAGCCATATAAGTTACCCTTAGCAATTAATGTATTTCTATTTATATTAATTAATACAAATTTCTTAATCGTATATTTATATATCGTTATATGTTGATTAAGAAACAGAAAATTTATTAAAATAATAAACTTAATTCTGTTTTTGATCAGTGCTTTACAGTGCAAAGGTAGACTTAATTATAAAGCCAGCTTAAGGGAACACCGTAACAGATATCAGTATATTATATACTAGCTGAACTGGCAAACATCGTTTTGCCATGTACTTATATCATTTATGGTTATTGTCTCACTCGACATAGATAGGTATAGTTTGTACTTTTTTGTAGATATTTATAAGATCTACAATTACTTAGAACATTTTATGGTTCTATCTTTAATTGTTTAGGCAGGGTACGCAAAATAAGTAACATTTTTGTTGATTTTTTACACCTTGTGTCCGAAAAACCCTAATATCTTACGGAACCCTATTTTTGTTCAAAATTAAATAAAACCTATATTACTCGTGGATAATGTAGCTTTCGAATGGTGAAAGAATTTTTAAAATCGGTCCAGTAGTTTATGAGCCTATTCATTACAATCAAACAAACAAAGTTTTCCTCTTTATAATTTTAGTGTAGATAACTAGCTGCCGCCGCGAACTTCATTTCTCTTTCCCAAGTCTACCTTTTCAGTACATACCAACGTGGAACATTTCGCTTACTACTTACTACCCCAGAGAGTTTTCTGTGTATTTTTTCTATATAAACCTCAGTATTGAAATTACAGCTTCTTAACTAACAAACAAAAAATAAGGGGTTCATGAAAATTCTATTTTTTTTGTCCACAGCAAAAAAAATCAATTCAAAATCACTTAGGGGTTTGTAAGCTAGTAGCCGATTCTCACTTTCTGAATATGCATAAAAAAATCTCATAAGAATCGGTTGAGCAGTTTCGGAGCGATATGCTAACGAACATTGTGACACGAGAATGATATATATGTATAGAGATAAGCAAGCAAATATTCAAAAGCAAAAGAATATACACCCCAAATTATAGCCGCCGCTGCCGCCCATCGTCACCACGAACGGGGACCGTAGGAAGAGTTTCAAAGCACGTGTAAATCTTTCTCTCTATTCTGAAATATTAAAAAAGGATTTTAGGTTACCCGGCTAAGCGAGAACAACAAAACGATTTGCACAAATTGGCTTCGAGAGAAATCGGGAGCAGAAAATAAACTAATATTTTCTTAAAGATAATATTGTCTACAATCAAGCAGAATATTGATCGGGTAATAAGTAGGTACAGGAAAAATCGACAATTATTTTTCCAGAGCACAGAAACTATTGCTTAGTTGAACAGGCAATTCCAAGATATCGTCAAAAGAACTCGTAAAAAAGGAATTTATGGATTATTTTGAGTGTTTTAGCTTACATAGTAATAATACTACATAATTAAAAACTGATACATAGAAAATTATAAAGTTTGGCCCCTGTGGCGGTGTACTTTTATCGCTGGCAGCATTCCCCCGCTGTTTTACAAAACTTATTTTTTGCCATTAATTCACATCTACAAAAAGATAATTTTAAAACAGTATACCTTCTCAAAGTCATGGTCTGACTTCCAGGAAAACTCATCAAACCCTCGAATTGATATGATGAAATGGATCCATTGGCAGCCATTGCAGTCCCATTGGTACTTATACTGAAATAGATTTTGGCTAAAATGAAATCTTCGTTATCCTATAAATATAATTTTAAAAAATCATATTTGTATCCTAAAAATAAGGAAGTTTTTCAGCAGTGCTTATGTGTTCAAACATATTCAGTAAAGGATATTTTCCCTTGTTACAATATTTTTAAATTGCAATGAACCTTATAAACTTTACACAATGATAAATTTATGTTATTATTACTAATTTCAAAAAACTAAAAAATCTTGTTTTACCTTAGCATCCGAGCCAGCAGGCAGAAAGTCGAGACTCAAAGCCAAAGAATAATATATATATAATATAACTTGCTCTATTTAATGTAATCCTTTTATTGTTAAATGATGAATTGAGGTAAACCTTATGATTATTTGAAGCATTAAAATTATCATTTTTATATCAGAACCAATTTTTACAGATATAAGACAATTATTGTAAATAAAAATATTATTATAATTGACACGGCTACTACCCTATTGGGAGTAGCCTTAGATTAAGTATAGTTTAAGATAATTATTGTTTAAAAGAATATTACTAAAATTGACACGGCTACTACCCTATTGGGAGTAGACCTTAGGTTAAATTATTTAATTTCACGTGACAATCCTAATTGGCGAAATGTTGGGCATTCGCACTCCACCCAAATGCAAACAAACGGCACCTGCTATCAGGCGCAGTATTGATAAGTGGGAGGCGGCCTCCAGCCGGGCCCCTGAGGCAGCAAAAGAAGATCCTCTGGCTGGGGCGGGAGGAGCAGGTAAGTCTCCTGCTCCCGCTCAAGCCAGGGAAAGAGAAGCAAAAAATTGCTACCTCAAGGCAATGGCCCACTTGGCGGAGTCCCGCAATATCAAAACAGAAATAAAGATAGGGGTACAGTCAGCTGTGAAGCGGCTGTACCAACTCATAAAGGAAGCCGAAGTGGAGCTGGCGGGAGGCCCAACAAAAACTTCAACAAAAACTTCAACAAAAACGACAGAAGGAAAAGACAAAGAAACCGAAATATACAACAGATTAGAAACGCAAATTGAAAGACTGGAGGCAGAAAATAGTAAGTTGGAGAAATGCAGGAAAGACATAGAGTATCTGGCAAAAAAGAAAGATGAAGGTATCCTGACTGAGATTAGAAAAGAGTTCGAGGAGAAAGAGATGAAAGAAAAAGAAAGGCAAAACATATGGGAAATGCAAATGAAGTCATACGCAGAAGCGACAAAAGAAAATCTCAGTCAGGGAAAAAACAGCACAGAGGGCCCGGGTCACAAACCTGCACTGCACTCTGTCGTGGTGGCGCCGAAGAACGCGACCGACACGGCAGAGGAGACGATGCAGAATATTCGGCACTTGCTGAACGCGAAGGAGGAAGGTTGGCAAGTGCAAAAAATAAGAAAAGCAAGAGACGGGAAGGTAGTTGTGGGTTGCAGGACGGAGGAAGAGAGGAGCAAACTAAAGGAAAAACTGGGCAGAGAGATGGAGGTGAAAGATACATCAAACAAAAACCCTCTCGTAAAAATAACAAATTTACTGACCTGCAACACCACCGAGGATATTGCCCGGGCCCTAAAGAACCAGAACAAACACGTGACTGCGCACCTGGAGGAAAGAGAACTAAATATAGTGGAAAAGTACAGAAGGAAGGCAAGAAACCCTCTGGAGAGCCACGTGGTCCTGCAGGTCACGCCTAAACTCTGGCAAGCTCTGACATCGGCTGGCAGAATACACGTGGACCTGCAGAGGGTTTGGGTAGAGGACCAATCCCCTCTGGTCCAATGTACGATGTGCCTGGGGTATGGGCATACCCGCAGACTCTGTAAAAAAGAGACAGAGGTGTGCAGTCACTGTGGAGGAGCCCACATGAGGGCCGATTGCCAGATCCTCGGGGAAGGGAAGCCTCCCAGCTGCGTTAACTGCAAAGATATCAAGGGAAGAGACGCAGAGCACGGAGCCTTCAGCCAGAGCTGCCCAACCCGACAGGGGTGGGACAAAGCGGCGAGGCTGAGCTACGCGTATTGTTAAAAAGCCGAGGGCGCAAACAATATCAGAGACGACAAAGCGACCCGCAAAACAAAAAACGCAGACTGGGAGGAATCCACGCGCACAGAAAAGGGCAGTGCATGGAACTTCAAAGAACCGGTGCAGCTGCTGACACAGAAATTCCTCCCGCCTAAAAATCTTGAGTTCGATGATGACATCAACCAAATATTAAGGAGAGCGGAAGAGGAAAAGACTTGCAGCTCACGGGGTAAAAGCCCTGATGAAGTGCCAATAACAAGGGCGGAGCTCATCAGTGCCGCTGGAAGATCCAAACCGAGGAAGGTCCCGGGTGCCGAAGGACTCGCTGTGAATACCTGCTGCGTAGCTATTACGGCGAACCCGGAGGTTGCCCTGGCCATCTATACACACCTAATTAGAGAATGCCTCATCTTTGCCTCCTCCAGGTGCGACCTGGAGCGGATTACAGGCGTGGCGATCAATCTTGGGGGACTGCCCGACACGCTGACTTGCAACGGATCGCAGCTGGAGGACTGTAATTCAAAAATTACAGAAAGGAAATTAATGAAAGAAAGGCCGGGGCGGGGACCGCGAGGCGGCCGGCGCCCACTTGCTAATGGGTATTATGATGATACTTACGGAGAAGTAAATGCCGCCCGCCTCGCGGGCCACGTCTCAGGATAGAAATGAGAAGAAAATTAGATAAGTTGAAATATTGTAAAGAAATAAAGTTGTAATTGAATCTTGATCTGTGCAAACCCTAATAAAAATTACTACTGTGTTGTCAATTATTAAGAGGACGGATGCGAGAAAGGAAGGAAGTTTAGCTTAGCCAACGGCCCCGGCGATAAATTAGCCGGGGGAGGTAGGCCTATTAGGTGCTATTTAAAAAAAAAAAAAAAAAAAAAAAAAAACTAAGACTCCACTGGGTGAAAGCGCACGTCGGCACGGAGGGGAACGAGAGGGCGGACGAACTCGCGAGGGCCGCTGCGGAGACCTCTAAGGTCAAAGCAGTCCACGTAGAGTACCCGCTATCGTTCATAAGGAAAGAAGTAAGACGGAAAACGATAGAAGTATGGGACAAACGATATAGAGAAGGGACTACGGGCGGAATAACAAAGATTTTTCTGAAAAATGTTGCGAGCGCTTATAAACAACTGAAAGAAGCGAGATTTAGCCCTGAAATGGCACAGATACTCACAGGCCACGGGCCTTTTGCCGAGTACCTGTGCCGCTTCAAATTAAAAGAAACACCAGAATGCGAGTGCGACAGCGGGGTGGAACAAACCATCCCGCATTTACTTATAGAGTGCCCCATTTTTGCCTCCTCCAGATGCGACCTGGAACAGATGACAGGCATGGTGGTCAGTCTTGAAGGACTGCCCGACATGCTAGCCTGTTACAGATCGCACCTGGAGGAATTTTGCATAAAAATAATAAAGAGAACCGCCAAATTTAATGGAAGTAAGGGAGGGGCGGGGACCGCAAGGCGGCCGGCGCCCACTTGCTAATGGGTATCATAAGGATACTCACGGATAAGTGAAAGCTGCCCGCCTCGCGGGCCACGTCTCAGGATAGATATGGAAAGAAAATTAGATAAGTTGGAATATTGTAAAGTAATATTTTAAGAAAGTTGAAATTGAAATTATTTGTACAAAACCTAATAAAAATTAAAGCTGTGTTTTCAATTATTTAGAGGATGAATGTGAGAAAGGACGGATGGGTAGCTTAGACAACGCCCCCGGCGATAAAGTAGCCGGGGAAGGTAGGCCTATTAGGTGCTTTAAAAAAAAAAAAAAAAAACAAAAACCTAACCTAACCTAACCTAGTTAGTCAAAGTTAAGAAAAATCTTTAAAAATAGTTCCCGCGTACTAAGTGCAGTGTGTTATACGTCAAAAGACGCGGAAAATTCCGCTCTTTCGTGTAGTGCTATTTTCATTATCCCAGGTTTTCTTTTTCGAAATTAAAAAAAATTTCAGTTTTTTCGATTTTAAAAATATTATCAGTGCAGTAAAAATTCTTAAGTGAGTTCTAATAGATAGAGCGCAGTGTGGTGCGTATTTCGATATTTTGGTCGATAAGGACACATATTTGTGGATTTGGCAGACATTACAGTGGTAAATCTCAAATAACTTTTTATAACGATCTACAACCATATCTTTTTTATACATCAAACGATAGCCCTTGTTAAGACGCGTCGTTTGATACCAATATCGCATCAATCCGACTGAAACTGGATTTTTCAGCGGCTGAAAACTGGTTTTTCAGTCGCCAAATCGCGGCGCTTCAGTATTTTCCAACAAGACATATATAGAACGGCGCGCAATTACTTCAGCTATCAGCAGACACATCTTTTTTGGAGATCGGAGCACTGACAGCCCCTGAAACCTGGAAAAAACACTATTATTGCAAATATTTTGCGTTCTAACGCCCCTGGGTTTTCGAACACCATAACAGCAGAACCGGCGTCGTCTGACGCATCAGACGACATCAAGATTTCCATTTTTCGCTTTATAGTTCCTGAGTTATAAGCAATTGTAACTTTCAACCCAGGGTTTCCACAGGATCCACTTCAGATAAAAATAAAACTTTGACTTCATCGTATCCGCAACTCTTTTCTGCACCGGAACCAATCTCTTCGCTTCTTCACCACTCATCACCAGCTCCACCAGGAGCCAAAATTCCTGGTGATCACCAGGAACTGCCTCCTCACCAGCACCATCAGGTAGACCTCGTCGCGGGCTTCTAGACGACACCAAACTCCAGCATCAGCAGTGCAGCGGTGCTGGAGTTATCCCGTGCGGAAGCACCAGGTAGGGTGGATTACCAGCCTCATCTCCAACACTACATCCACATACACAGAAACACACCGAGCTTGGGCTTGTTCAAACCGCCTCTTCAAGCCAAACACTAATATAGCCATACAGTCGTCCGCAAACCTACCTATCAACCCCCAGTTTGAGTTTTTATTACAGAACCATAGCGCAATAAAAACCCAGGAAGAAAAGCGGGTCGACCCGATGATAATTCTCAAAGGGATAAACAAAAACACGAGCGAAGCAGAACTCATTAACACAATTAAAGATCAGAACCATACATTGATTGAACACACTTTCAGCATTAAATTCAAGACAGTTAACAGAAACCACACTCTTTACAATGTGGTTCTAAACACCACCCCCTCTGCCTGGAAGGCCTTTACCGAACTAGGCAGAATTAACATAGGCATGCAAAGGGTCCACAGCGGCAATTTTTCACCATTTAGGCAGTGTCAAAACTGCCTAAATTTTGGACACACGAAGAGCCGCTGCCCCGCTACCACACCCACTTGCGCCAAGTGCTCTGCAAATCACCCCACAGCAGAGTGCAAAGAACAACCACAATCACACAGGTGTGCCAATTGCCACGAACACAACGCACAGTTCAAAACAAACACTAACACACAACATCGAGCCGACTCGGAAAGGTGCCCCAAAGTTAGCGCAATGCGTGCCCGCGTAGAGGCCAAGGTCAACTATATATAAAACATGCATAAAAACATCAAGTTTATACAGGCGAACCTAGACCGGTCTCGCAACGCTACACAAGAACTTAAACACCACTTCATCACAAATAAACTCGACATAGCCATTATATCCGAACCATACACAAACAAAAACACAGTAAAAAATATTGCAGGACTCCGCGTGTTTCAGTCCGATTCGGCGGACACAACGAAAGCCTGCATTATAACCAGTACAGACATAAACGCACACATCATCTCACAATTCACCACAGGGAATATAGTGGTTATCGCTATACCCACAAAGACAAGAACACTATACATAGCATCGGTTTACGTTGAACCAAAAACCGACGCTAACAACACGCTAGATACACTGGACACATTCATAAAAACATACAACAACTCAAACATTATAGTTGGCGGCGACTTTAACGCGTGGCACCAAATCTGGGGCGGCTCTCGAAACAACATCCGGGGACAGCAACTGATAGATATCATGAATTCCAATAATATATACATAAACAACACAGGCAACACACCCACATTTGAAACAATAACACACGGAACGGAGAGGTCATCCATTATCGACCTCACGTTCACATCGATACACACATACCATCACATACACAAATGGGAAGTCAAACAACGTTTGTTTCCATCAACACAACACAATCCAATTAAATTTAAACTAGACTGTAGAACAGACCCTATTCCACACACCATGAATAGCAGCACATTCAAATACAACACCAGCAAAGGCAATTGGCACACCTTTAAAGAAACACTACACACTGTAATGATTAAAGATAAAATAACAGAAATAAACATATCGACCCTAACACCCGATCAACTAGACCAGTTTGTATACTCCCTCGCCAACACCATCAACAGCGCCTGCCACAACTCATTTGCCCTTAAAACAGGACACACAAAACCCAAAGCGCCCTGGTGGAGCGAAAGCCTAGATCAACTTAAGAAACAATGCATTAAACTACACCACAAAATACACACATATTCCAAAAACAAACAGACACCCCCTACAGACCTCTTAAACAAATATCACGAAATTAAACTCTCATACGCAAACACAATCAGAAAGACATCCACCGAACACTTCAAACACTTCTGCGAGTCGCAAGGTGCAGAAGATGTTTGGTCCATCACCAACAAATTACTAAAATCTAACAACAACATCCAACCCCGCACCCTTAAGGTCAACAATAAATTCACAAACAACGAACAGGAGACATCACAGGCATTACTCACACATTTTTATCCCGACGACACCCCAGACACGGACGCCAGACACACAAATATGCGCAACAATTCTGGTATACTACCCGACACGGAGGACGACCCTCCCTTCACGACATCCGAAATTATAGCAGCACTCGACTCCATCAGTCACACCAAAGCACCGGGCAATGATCACCTCACCAGTGACATCTGCCAGGTCTTTGCACGCAATTACCCAGAGCTAACCACACAACTCATGAACCGCTGCCTACAAATAGCACACTTTCCGACTCCATGGAAGGAAACAGTAATAAAAATAATTCCCAAACCCAACAAACACGATTACACAAACTTAAGCTCATTCAGACCCATAGGACTAATCCCCGTGTTCGGGAAAGTACTAGAAAAGCTATTTACTAAACGCCTCACCTTCAACGCGCATAAACAAAAACTTCTAAACCGAGCTCAATTCGGCTTCACCGAACAAACTGGTACAACACACGCTCTACACAAAACTCTAGACATAATAAATAACGCCAAACAGCACAAACAACACACCATAGCCGTATCCCTCGATATTAAGGCCGCGTTTGACAACGCCTGGTGGCCGGCGGTATTGAGCGGATTACGTGCGGTAAAGTGCCCACACAATATATTCAAACTTATTCAAAACTACCTCACAAATAGAACAGTTACACACCAAATGGGCAACACACGAACCACTCGCAATACACAAAAGGGATGTATCCAAGGGTCGGCATGCGGCCCTATACTCTGGAACATTATCCTTAACACACTACTCAACACACCACTCCCATCAGGGTGCCACATCCAAGCCTTCGCCGACGACGTTCTAATATTAACTACAGACACAGACATTAAAACATTAGAGGACAAAACTAACCACACACTCAAAATCATTAAAGAATGGGGCGATGGAGTCAAACTACAGTTCGGACCCGACAAAACCCAGACAATGGCCTTCTCCAAACCAGCACAAAATTGCAGCTTAACCTTCAACAACACCCCACTTAAATTCACAGACAAAATTAAATACCTAGGCATCATTTTAGACAACAGGTTAACATTCAAACACCATATCGAACACATAACCACTAAAGCAACCCAACTATTTAACAAACTATCTATTTACACACGACCCACTTGGGGACCACACCCCGAGAACATCAAATTAATATACAAAATGGTAATAGAGCCCATCATCACGTACGGGGCCTCCATCTGGGGCCACGCAGCACTTAAAAAATATAATCGCAAGCTACTTCTAAAAACCCAACGCGGCTTCGCCATCAAGACCACCAGAGCGTTCAGAAATGTATCTACTAACGCTGCGATCGCAATAGCGGGATTCGTGCCGCTTGATCTCAAGGTTCTTGATTCGTGTGAGATTGAGAAGGCGCGCATTAAAGGCGTCAGCAGATACATTCCTGACGACATCACCATCGAACAGCCTACACACTACACCGAACTCTTACACCCCGCTTCCAGACCGCTTTTAAAATTCAGTACTCACAAAAACAATCTCAACACACACCTTACAAACAACATTAACATATTCACGGATGGAAGCAAACAGGAAAATGGACAGACGGGAGCCGCGTTTATTGCGTACTCCCCTAACACTCACACCGCCATACACCGATGGAAAAGAAAACTACATCCCACCTGCACCGTATACCAGGCTGAACTGCTTGCCATACAAGGGGCATGCGACTGGGCCATCACACACTCACAAAAAGACGCCAACAAAAACACATACACTTACACAATTAATTCAGACTCCATGGCTGCCCTTCAGACAATTGCCCAACCCAACGCTACACACAAAATAGTCACGCATATACACAAAGCCATCAGCGCCAACACAAACACACAAATCCATTTCAAATGGGTTAAAGGACACCACAACATCATTGGCAACGAGGAGGCTGACTTGGCAGCCAAATCGGCTGCAAACTCACACCTCAAATACACATTCAATGATTGCCCCATGTCTTACATTAAGACAAGGGCCAAATTAGAAACAATAGCAACATGGGAGAAGAGATTTAACAATGAACCAACTGCCAATTACACAAAAAACATTTTACAAGACATACACAACATTAAAAGATTCACTCAACAATTCCCCATCACCTTTCAAACCACTCAATTACTCACTGGACATTCCTTCGCCAAAGATCATCTAAAACGGTTCCACATTATTGACAACGACACATGCCCTTGCGACTCCAACACCACTCAGACACTTCAACACCTCATCGAGGAATGTCCACGCTTTGCACACATCAGACACGAACACACACAGAAAAATAGAAAATGTAGAAATCCCTACTCCCTATCCGACAATAAACCGCAAACAATACAGTCATTATTAAAGTTAGTGACTAAAATTATTAATTCCCTAAAAGACTTCAACAACCCACCCTCCACTGCCTGCTCGTCATCCACCCCACCTGATATCCACTAAAATGTCACTATTTGTTATTATTCTAATTTTATAACTCCATACTTGTTTGTTTTTCCTCTATTTTATAAGCAACTTTTGTGTACACATATCAATAACTGTCTTAATGTCTTAATGTAAATATATACGCCACATAAACATACCTTGTTAGATTTAAGCACTTTTGTATTCATCAATATATGTACCATCATCCCATCATCGTCACTCATACAACTATGTTCCCATCAACTTAACATAAGATATTTTGTAAACCTACTTTTATACTTTTTTTTTCTTTTTCTTTTATTACTTTTGTTTTCTCGATGTTTAAATAGTTTCTTCTTTTTGTTTTATATATAAGTAGTTTGTAAGACGCGGACTCTACGCAGGTGGCTGAGGGAAAGAACATGTATCAAATAGCAAAACTGACCCTCAGCCACCTCACTCATGTCCACAAACAACATTGTTTTACTTTCAATAAAAACCTTTACTGAAAAAAAATTACTTAAGCTTAGCTTCCTCGGCCCCGGGGCGGAAGTCGCCGGGGAGGTAGGCCTACTAGCCAATAAAAAAAATAAAAAAAAAAAAAAAAAACCTAACCTAACCGAAAGAAGCGCCAAACAAGCACTAGCACAAGTCCAGAGGTGGGGGCAGCGCAACAAACTTAAATTCGCGCCAAACAAAACAAAGGCAATGGTGATAACAAATCGAACAAAGTATGACATTCCGAGACTTACCATGGCCGGCGTAGACATCGGGTCTTCAAAAAGCATGAAAATTTTGGGACTCACCATGGACAACAAGCTGACCTTCAGCGAGCATACAGCAGCGGTGGCAAAGAAGGCAATAAACCTGTATAAGCAGATCGCAAAAGCCGCGAAGGTCAGCTGGGGTCTAAACCCCAACATCATGCGCACCATATACACAGCGGTAGTAGAACCCACAATTCTCTACGCAGCCAGCGCCTGGTCTTCTTCTACAAGAAAACTTTATATAAGAAAAAGGCTGGATACCGTCCAGCGAGGCTTTGCAGCGAAAATTTGTAAAGCACACAAAACTGCCTCGCTTAATTCAGTGAGAGTGCTCTCCGGGCTGCTGCCTCTCGACCTGAGAGTGGAAGAGGAGGCAGTACTCTTTAAGATAAAAAGAGGGCATTACAATCTGGAAGCGCTGAAAGACGCGGAGATAGAGGGCAAAACACCCTACCAAAACACCCCTCACCCTTCAAAAGTCCCAAAAATTTGCTACCGAATCTTAGCAGAAGAAGAAGACGCAACAAACGGGAATGAAATCAAAATATACACGGACGGTAGCAAAACCAACGAAGGTGTGGGTGCAGCGGTGACATTCTGGAGGAACAACCGCGATATTTTAAAGTGTAAATTAACCCTGGCCGGCTTTTGCAGTGTTTACCAGGCTGAATTGCTAGCCTTAAATAAAGCAGTGCACTTGGCGGTGCGGCGAAAAGAGGTTGGCTTCAACATATATAGCGACTCAAGATCAGCGCTCGACGCCGTATCAAGCAGTCGCTCTCTCAATCCCCTCGTCACTGAAATCCGCGAAGTGCTCGGAGACCACCCCGGAAAGAAAATCAAACTTTTCTGGGTTAAAGCCCACGCGGGCAGGGAGGGAAATGAGAGAGCTGACGAGCTGGCGAAGGAAGCTACAAAAAGCCACAAAAACAAGCCGACCTACGATCGCTGCCCGCTGTCGTACGTAAAACGCCTCATAAGGGCGGAAACACTGCAAAAGTGGGCAACTAGATATAAAAATGAACCCACGGGTAAAATAACAAAAATGTTCCTTCCGGATGCCATCGCTGCATACAAGATCATTCGAAACTTACAGTTCAGCGGCCCGCTGACGCAAGTGCTCACGGGACACGGAGGGTTTTCCGCCTACTTGCACAGGTTCAAGCTGAAGGAGAGCGCAGTGTGTTTGTGGACATGCGGTAGAAGATGTCCCGCATATTCTTTTCGACTGCCCTGTCCACCTCTATAAAAGATTTAAACTGGAAAAAATGATTGATGTGGGAAAACTCGCAATGTCGAACATAGCTTTAGAATTAGAAAATAGAGATAAAAGAGACATTTTAGTTAAATATTTTATAGAAATAGGAACTATAGTTATCAATAGAAACCGTTAAAATTTAGTCGTGAATGTAATAGAACTAATAACTTGTTATAATTTATTCTTAAATAGTATTAATTGTATATTTCTGAAAATAAAAATAAACGACAAATTATCAGATTTTCCACGGCCCGGAGTTGCCAAACGTCCGGGGGTAGGCTACTAGGTGAAAAAAAAAAAAAAAAAAAAAAAAAAAAAAACTAACCTAACCTAACCTAACCAGCCCTCGAGTACGTGAGAAACTGGTAAAAAAAAAATTTGTGTGTGTCAGCTCCGACGCACGACTGGAGTTTACTCCTTAAGTACGATTGTCTAAACATACGCAAAAAGAGTTTATCCAACTGAAAATAAGATTAATACCATATGAAAGGGTAAATTAACAAATTCATTAAAATAATATACATATATAAATATATATTTATTCATTTTATATACATTTATTATAACTAATCGGCGAAATATTTTACATTAAACTTTTCACAATAGTCAATTTCAGATGTGCACAAATATTTCATTAGGAATGTTGATATATTATGTAATTATTATTATCTGTGCGCACCAAAAAAGTTACGAGGTCATTCATCAGTAGATTTTACCTGTCATATTTTTCTCATACCGGGCGCCTTATATATGAAAATCGATTCTTAAGGAGTAAACTCCAAAAGTCATGTTCGACTCCACTCAATACCTTGTATTTGCAATAATATATGCTTGTAACTTAGAGGAAGAGACAGAAATAGTGTTTCGGGACACTTTCGAGCGTTACTTTTATTCGAGACTGTGCTTCTTGGGTTTTCTGTATATCATTGCCATTCGTAGCTAGGTCTCGCCTACAGTTGAGGCTGAACGACTCAGCTGGCTGACTGAAAAAAAAGACAAATGCGGAGAGGCTGGGCGGCGAGGCGATAATATGATACGAGACGATAGACGTGAGAGCGAGTGTGGATGGAGCGTACGGGTATGCGCTCTAGAGAGTATGGATGGGATATATTAGTTTTAATATTACCTCAACCTAATCTGTGCTTATAACCTAGAGTATATTATATAACTATAGGATATATTATAGGCTTATAATCAAATCATTCTTGGATTGTTTACTGTTTAGTTCCGTAAATATTTTAAATATGGCTCGGAATATTATAAAATTAGGAGCCTTAGAAGCTCAGAAAACAGTGTTTCTTTTATGTGACATACAAGAAGTGTTCAGACCACACATTAAATATTTTAGCGAAGTTGTAAAAGTGGCCAACAAAATGGTACCTAATTATACTTATAATTATTACGTAACTAAATTTAATAATTTATTCCCTAACATAACTTTATGGTTCATCTACTTCTCAATTTACATATAAAAGCATGACATATGCATATAATGTCTATTTATTGCTTCTAAATTAATAAAAAAAATATAAAGTAATATTTTATTATAAACTTACTTTAACTTACATTACCTATCTTGTCATAATATTTTATGCAGGTAGAGGCAGCAAAACACCTCCAAATACCTGTATATGTGTCCGAACAGTATCCTAAAGGGTTAGGCCACACCACTAAAGATATTAACATAGAAGAAGCTGCAATGGTCTATGAGAAAACTAAATTTTCAATGCTTACTCCAGAACTAGAAGGAAGGTTGAAAAAAGATGTTCCAAGTTTGAGTTCCATTGTATTATTTGGAATTGAGGTAAGTTAAGCTTAAGATAAATAATACTACAAGTAATACTATAGAATTAAAATCTGGTTGAGAATATAAAGAAAAAAACCCTTTTTGGTTTATTTAATACAAACACAGTACATTAGATTAGTAACATTTATTTATTGTCAATAAATAATTATATATGAGAATAATTGGGGACAAGGGTTTTATTGGTCTCTATTCCTCAATAGGTTTTTTTTATAACTCTTTATCTTGCAATCAGTCAGCTAGACTATGAGCAGATGTGTTGATAGCTATTCCTCAATAGGCAATTATAAAATATTAATATGTACTTATATGTATTTTAGTGCCATGTATGTATTGAACAGACTGTGATTGACCTTATCAATATGGATCTGTCTGTTCATGTATTAGCTGATGGAGTTTCTTCAAGGTCACTTATGGACCGAGAATTGGGATTACAGGTATTATTGTTAGGAATTCAGCTGATAAACATTGTCATTCAAAAGTCATTAGCTATTTTAGTCTCCTTTTAATACTTAAATCACCAAGGATCTACAAGAATAGACAAAGGAAACACCAAATTCTTTACACTTTTTTACACAAAACATTTCACTGTATGTGTAACATTTTACCCAACATTTTCCCTAAATTATTATGTAGGTGAAAATGTCCTATAGTGTAAATAGTTAATTGGGGTACAAAATGAGAATAAATTGAAATTCGAGATGCAATCTTGCTTCGATAAATTGAACGTTGATAAAATCTTACATAGATTTCACCTTTAGGAAATATATGACACTGATTAATTCTTCTGTTTCAGCGTCTCCAGTCTATTGGCTGTTTTGTTGCTACATCCGAAAATGTCCTATTTAAATTAATGAAAGACAAAAATCATCCTGCCTTTAAACAGATTTCCAAACTCAATTCTCAACCCACATCTGATGAATTTGGACTCACCAAGTCCAGCTTATGATTGAAAGAAAAATTTATTATGGCTAGAGTTAAGAAGCATATTTAGATTTGCTTCAAACAATTAAATTTTTTTGCGGAATATGACTATAAATATGTAATGTATATTTATAATATATAAAGAAATAATTACCTAATATAGAAATTAGTGGTAATTTATTGCTTTTGGAAAAGGCTCACTTGCTGCTGGACGGTTAATAATATTATGTTAACCTCATTACTTTTAACGCCTTTCAATGCAATGATTGCCTATGAAGACTAGAGACAATTGACTATGAAGCTTTTGCAGAACGAAATTACTCTGTAGGTAGTGTCCGAGATGCCATGTACATTTACACACAAGGCCAGATGAATAAAAGGCCACCTTACTAAATACGTGACGTTTTTTCAACATTGTTGTTGTAAACTTTGAAAGAGTTGCAGCTCCTTACCAACATTGTGTAAAAAAAAACTTGGCGATTAAAAAGAATGGCGGAGAGTTTATTGCCAGTTCTTCTCTTCCGTTCTACGCCCTTGATTTGAGAACTGGCAGTAAAGGTAAAATTATATTCCTTTAATATTTAATTTTTTTTTTGATGTTCATAAGTGTAGGTACATTACGTTATCTATATGAATAAATAAATTTTGACTTTGAAAAGCGACATTATTAAGATCGGCTAGCGTACGCCTCGTCCTTTACTCTTCAACGCTACACTGCACGACATCTTCAAATTGTAATTTAATATACACAATAATATGTGAACTGTCCACTTGAACATTAACACTAGGTTAATAGAATATTTTTTTATAAATTGGTCAAAGGTAAATGGCAACCATCACAAAGAAAGCAATCTTCAATCCATGTGACGTCACTTGTGACTTGTAACTTTAATACAAACTTTACTACACATGTGATAGTAAAAAATTTTCATTGATATAGATTAATCAAGAAATGATTAACGAAACTTCTTAAAGCATAAATACCTTTAGAATGTTACAAAAATCTCTTCGAAAGTGAATTGCACTAGGGTATATAATGTTATTTTAAAATAGTCTTGTGTAAAATATATATTTTCTAGTTTTAAGCTTACAGTGGAGTAAATTAAGGAAAAGTTCAGTTATATTTTGCTAAAAATTTTAACTATGCATATAAATTTTTCAAACTTCAACTCATATAGATTGTATTCATAAAAAATATTCTTAACATTCAATAATAATATACTGTAATAATATTTTTACATTATCATTATTTACATATTTGCTCCTTAATATAAAAACGATGAACAATTAACAAGGCGCTTCACTCATACTTGAGGTAGGGTTTGGTGTCAGTGAGCGGAGCAGAATGGTGCCAAGCATCAGGTGGCCAGCTGTAGACCCGAGGAGTACCTTCCACTAGTCCCCATCCCATGAGCTGAGACCGTGAACCACGTTCACGCTTTGGCGATGCACTTGAGATATTCACTGACACACCTTTAATAATATGGTCTTGCCCACAAAGAGATTGAGCAACCTCTGGATCTAAAAATGTGACAAAGCTGAAAGCACGAAATGGCTTTGGAACAAATACATCGGTAACCTGACCAAACGCACCAAAATATTCTCGAAGATCATCTGCTGTGAGACTCTCTGTGCACCGCCCCACAAACACTTTTCTATGAGCTGCTGATCCACCTTCTTTACTATTAGGAATACGAACATCACACCAACGCCCATCTATCATATGTCGTCTTCCAAGGGCTCTCATTTGAGCTTCATAGTCAGCAAACTTAATAAAACCGAATCCTTTTGACAAGCCCGTTTTTGTATCACGCTTTACTTGCACCATTAACAGTTCACCAAAAGCTGTAAAATAGTCTCGTACGGCTTCTTCGCTCGTCTTCCACGGTAGGCCCAGAACAATAAGGTCCGAGCACCGCGGTCGCAAAGCTGCCGTCGCCGACTCGATGCGCGGGAAAGCGCAAAAGTAACGGTGTGCTGCCCATCCTTCCGCCGGCGGTAAGACATGCTCATCTGCCAGCCGTAGTCCACGTAGCCTCCCACCAGCACGGTACTTGAGCCCACTCGCACCAGCAAACTGCGCCGCTATGGTACTAAGCAACAGGGAACCATCCTCCTCCGTCGGCAGTTCGATGGGCTCATCTTGTTCGCCCTCGCTAACTACCACGTACTCTATAGACATCGCGTTTAGCAAACGACACAAATAGCCCAATACCGCATTTCGATTGCTTTACATCACACGCACCACGTCAATGGTTCTTTTTTCTTTAGAATGCAGAGTAAAACCAAAAATCGGGATTTTTATAGGATTCCAAGTTGAATATACTTAATTTATATTTTATAACTACAGAGCGAGTTCTATATGAAATTGTTGTGACATAAGACTTCATCATTAATATTTTGACAGGAGTCGGAAGGAATGTGGAATCTGTCCACAGACCAAAACCAAGGGTTATGATATATTATCATCCTACTGTAGTAGACTAGTATCATTGCCTAAAAAAACAAATATCGCGTTTTATTCAACTAACATAGTGACTGATACTGTTGTGTTCTTTCTCATTACAGAAATGACATTTGAGAAGTCTTAAATTCCTGTCTTAGTTTTTGCGTGGCATATCTGTCTAATTTGACCCATAGGTAGTTGTTGCCGTCTTTATATGTTAACTGAGACAAACTATGTCTTATACTGTTATGGACATAAGTTGAGACTCCACCACCTCTAAAATTCGATCTATAATTGAAATAATGAGTGTAGTTTGGTAGACTTATCTCTTGGGCTTGAGTTTCATTAGTGATCCATGTTTCTGTTTAGAAATTGTTTTCATCAAATTTGCCTTTCTCTCGGAAACTCCTAGAATACATAGTATAAAACATAGTCGCTTTCTCTGTCCCTATCTCCCTTTGTATGCTTAAACTACACAACGGATTTTAATGCGGTTTTTTTTCATAGATAGAGTGATTCAAGAGGAAGGTTTATATTATGTATAATAACATCCATTAAATAGTGGAGAAGTACTGTTATTTTTTAAGTTACTAATGTGATGTAAATAATTACATTGCAAACGCAGGCTGAACCCTACGAGTTTTATCAAAATAATGTACTAAGTATTGTACACATTGAAAAGGTCTACAGAAAAGTCCGTGATGGTATATGTCTATCTTTTAACACAGTAACTTTTTTTTGTCATTTACTTTTTACGACAAATAATGGCTAATTTTCGAAGCGACTTTAACCAATACAGCATTAATTCTTAACCAGTTAAATACCTTGAATACATTGTTCATTTAATATAGATCAATACAGTCCATAACAGCTTATTTAGCAGCGATCGAACGCGTATATTATCGGAGATTTCCAGCGACGGAAATAACAATAGGTACATGAAAAAAACTTGCTTTTCATCAGCATTGCACCCGTGCAAAGTTGGGGCGGGTCACTAGTTAAGGTATAAAAACGATAAGCGTGACTTGTGCGGCTGTAGCTGATTAATTATGGTTTTGCAAAACTTCATAGGTATTCGTGTCTGTGTTGAGATGTTTGATTGTGTTTATTACTTCGAGTTTTTTTGAAGACATTTTGGTAATAGTAAGTATTCCTGATCTGTATTTAATAGTGATGTCAGTATCTCCCGCGGCCTGACGTCGCCCTAGTTCATCTTTTAAATTGTGCAGATATTTTTGCTGAGCTGGAGTTAAGTCTGAATAAATTTTATTGGCTTTTGGAAATTGAGACTTGTTACGTAATAAGAATTTTGCTGTAGTATTTGAAACAAACTTTGGTTCTACGGTTTTTGCCTGCCTTTGCCTTATTAATTTCTCGTTTCCTCTCAAAGTGACGAAAACTACTTCAAGCCTTAAATCTCGTAGTAAGCCTGCCTGATAGCTAAAATGGACAAGATTTATAAAGCTTACAAGATTATCTCCTTTAGTTCTAGTTCTTAGGACCTGGACAGTAACGAGATACTTTATTTGATGGTTCATATGTCAAATGCACCATCCATCATTTTTGATACTTAAGCTTACAACCACTACGTAAAAGTCAGGATTGTAAAGTTTCTGTCATACACGTTATGCTCGACTTACACGAGGCTAGTTTTTCAAGCTAGGATAGCAAGCTAGTACCTACTGCCCTGGCTTGGAACATGCTTTGTTAATAACATAAAATTTCTAGTGTTAAGTCGTCTCTTCATGGGCCAAGATGAAATCAAACGCGCATTTGCATGACTGTTATTTATTTATGAACACCCGTCTAACGCGCAACGGGGCCCGGAGACAGCGCGACTCGTCAATTGCTCACGTCGGCAGCTGTCCCCACGGCCCACACTAGCAACTAGATAATAAGGCGCATGTCGACAGTTTTTGAGTCAGTGAAATGCGGTTTCCTCGCGCTGTTTTCCCTCACCAAACGAGCAGGTTGTACATTGCGCGCCGATAGAAACAAGTCTATCGGTAATCGATATACAGATACATGTGTAACCGCTATTGTTTCTGTTGTGTATATGTCGCAGCCAAGTACTTAATTTGTCGTTCGATTAACAGCCAATATTTTTAAGTAAAAGGAGCCGTTTAACTAGCAGCCGGAAAGATATTCACCTGTAGCGTTTGTAACAACATGTAATAAACTAAGCTAATGCTTAGGCCATTCGTTAAAGTCATTATTTGACAGAAATAAAAAATATGAAACATATGACATAATAAATATTTATTTTAAAATTACTTATGTCAAATTCACATTATTATTGTCACTATACTCTTCCGTTGTACTCGTTGTTTTCATGAATCTTTGGAAAATACCATCAAAGCTGTTTGCCGACGCCATATTGACAGTTTGAAGAGCTTCGTTTCGAGTTTAAGAATGGCAGAAAGTGGAATTAAATTTAAATTAACAGTCAACAGGCTAGGCGAAATGTCATCGAAATGTTATCGATCCAAGTCATTTGCCTAGCTGTTTGATCAACTGGCTGACCATCTTTCAGGCCGCTAGTTAAACGACGCCGTTTAATTAAAAACGGCTAGGCTGTTAATTGAACGGCTAATTAATCTAGTTGGCTGAGAGTTATACATATTACGTATAGCGGTAAGTACGAATAATAAATGAGTAGTGCCTACAATTTATTAAATAAATATCCCACAAACCAATTGTCGAAATATTGCGTACTTTTGCATTTTTGACGTCGACGAATAAAAGATATAGCATTTTTAAGTATTACAAATAATGAATAAGCATTTTACTGCACCATGTTAATAACGGTTAACAATCACTAAATGCTTTAAATAACGCTGACTTCTGACATCATCCATTGCATGTGATTGGGGAAACTCAGGTGTTGAAGAAAGCGGGGAGATGTCATCGCAAGTATTTAGCGGCCCAGTCTACTCGTGTTGGATTGCTTCCCAATGCCGCAGCTTCTAAACAGAGTAAGGAACCTCGGAGATACAATACTTTTTCTATTATTAATTAACTAGTTAACGGGTATATGTACCTTTTAGCGACTGTAGCGGTAGGCTGCGGAACAAAGAGGTATCGACTCGAGCTCCAGTGACATACCGTGTGGCTCCAAAATAGGCACATGCTGCTCGTTCCGTTTCCATGGTAGCTCCAGCTTCATTACCTTCCGCATCACGTCCGCCACTTTTCACCAATTTTCCTCTACCAAAATAACTTAAATATTAAACATTAGTAAATATTAAACCTTTTGTACGGCGTCAGCTACAGTAAATTTGAATTATCCGGACATAAACGCTGCTAATGGGTATTCAAAACATAAAATTGTCGCACAACTGACCCTAAAACATGCGCAAATTGATCATAGTATGTTGTCGCTACATATGCTCGTGTATTTGGAGCCGTTTCGCGGGATGCTTCCATCTCGAGTATCGCCGACGGGGCTCTTTTATCGTCTTCATAGTGATTGTTCCTGCAAGTTATTCAACTAGATAAATTGCGTACTTAATAAAGTTCTTACACGCTCCAATAGCAAATAATAAAGATATACAAAAACCTTCTAGGTTGTGTAGCCGGCGGTCCCAGTACTAAGCCAGTGCCTACAGCAAAATATGGATATCTGCAAATAAATTAACTTTAAAACATAATAAAAATTCCAAATACTTTCATCATAATCAGATAGGTACGTTGGAGTATTAAGGCTATCGAAATATAGATATTTTGCGTAAACAAAACGTGCCGTTTCTTAATGTTTGTCTTTAATTAAAGTTTGTTGGACACGTTAGGTTGACCTATTAAACGAACGCAGCTATTGTGTCGGCACAAATAGATAGGTCTCGTATGATTTTCTGTGTTTGTAATACCTATTCCTCAAATGTGTTTATAATATTAAGTACCTATGCCTCACAGTAAATAAATAAAAAATAAATATTTATAGACTAAAGTTTTAACCTGAGTGCCTGAGTGGCGGTTGGGCGTTCACCGGGTGGGAATCGCAGAAGTGCAGCGAGCAGCGCTAATGCTGCAGCGGAGGCACGTGGCACGGCGCGTGCTAGCGGAATGCCCGTACTCGCCGGCAACCGTATGCGCAGCGATGCTGCCAGGGCATGACCTTCGGGCCAGTTTGGTGTTCCCAGTACTGCGCACATTTTATGTAGTTGGTCTATTTCCGAATTCCCAGGCAACAACGGGCGGCTCGTATATAACTCGGCTATAATACACCCCAGCGCCCAAAGATCTATAGGCGCGCCATAGTGGGGGTCGCGGAGCAGCACCTCCGGTGCCCGGTACCAGCGGGTAGACACATATTCGGTGTAAGGGGGACGAGAACGAGTCTCTCTTGCCAGTCCGAGATCGGCTATTTTGACCAGGTCGGGACCGGCGCAAAGTAAATTCTCGGGCTTAAGGTCGCGGTGAAAGAAACCATGGCGATGCATGTGGGCAAGACCCTGTAATACTTGGAATGTGATGTTGCGCAGCGCCGGTTCTGGCAACGGTCGCTCGGAATCTCGAATGAGCTGGTACAAATTACCACGCATATACTCGAATACGAAGTACAGGGTATCATTCTCCCTGATGACCTCGCGCAGTTTCACAATATTCGCATGGTTCAGTTTCTTTAAAGATTTCACCTCGCGAAGATTCATAGCTTCGTCCCAAGAGTAATACTTTCGTTTCATGCGTTTGATAGCCACCTTTTCTCCAGTATCTCTGCGTTGCGCAAGAACAACTGACCCGTACGTACCGTCGCCGAGCTGCTGCAGCACAAGATACCGGTTCATTGCACACTATTATATCTACTGGATGTTCACAATTACTGATAAGGAAGGTATTGTACATTGCGTGTTGGATAATACATTACAATGTGGCGACTACCACATGTGATAATAAAACTGGACTACTGTATTAGCCACCACGATTTTTACTACATAATAAATTAAGTGTAAACTTTATTTATACAGTTTATTTTGTCTGTTTTTTAATGACGTAAGTAAATTTAAAGTAAATTTAAACGTTACACACTATTTATTTCAATTTGTTTACAGTAAAAGTAACGTTTCTATGGTTACCGATTGTGTACACCTTAGGCTAAGAACACTGACCGCTCTGAAATATTTAAGATATATGATACCAACATAAAAATATATAAGCCAAGAATTATTTATTTATTTATTTCAAACAAAATTTATTTATTGAATATATTATTTATTAATTAATTATATTCAATAAATTAAAAACCTGAACCAACATCTTGTCTGTCTATCCAGATTGTCTATCCATCTTGTCTGTCCAATGTCCATTAAAGGACCTTTATAATGCTCATGCCCATGCGTTGTAATTAATCTAACCGTATTAGGTCTGTCACGGAATAACCAAGTTCCCAAAATTGAAATTCGCTTCAATTTGATATATAAATAAATGTACGTTATAGGACGTAAAAATTTATCGAAATCATACCTGGCTGCGAAGAAGTGCGGCCATTGGATCAAGGACACCCGTGATGTTTTTTTAAATCTTTATGTAAATTGCCGTCATGTAGACGATATTTTATTTAAAAAATAAGTGAACGAAATGCTTTCCCAGAAATCAATTAAAAATAATTTCACTACTTATAAATACTAGCGGCTAAATTTTAATAGGCATCTTGATAAATATGCAGTCTCCTAATTATAAATATACATGAATTTTTTTTAGCAAATAACCGATGAGCGAAGTAATTCTGCAGCCGGATCTTAGACCATTACAGGCTTCACGATGCTTGATGACTTGGATGTAATCTACTCGTTCCAGGATCTTTGTAAGTGAGAATGCTTTCTCCATTGAAGTCTTTGAGTTGCATTGGACTTTGTATTTTAGGAATTGGCTGAACAAGGGCTACTTTAAATGTTAGTAATTCTTATTTCTCAAATCTTGGGGAAAGTTGTAACCTGTGTAATAAACCAGTTTACATAAATATTTCTTTCCTTTCGTTTGGCTCGAGAATCGTTATTGTCTATATTCTATTTTCTAGTTTCTACTTGATCTGTGGCGGCCAGCTATAGCTTAAAATATCTTATTTACATTATTTATAAAGTATAAACAATATAAATTATTATATGAAAGGACTTGATTGTTTAATTTGATTTTAGTTGATTAGTTAATTGACTTTCCTAGTGAAATCTCATTCAAAATAGGATCACGAAAAATATAATACCTTAGATGGAATTAACAAATCTATTAGGGCTTATGGGTCTAACCTACAAAAATATTGTGATTTAAAATTTACATTAAATTAAGAGTGAAAATGTGTATATTAACAAGAGCTTTGATTCACGGGAAAAGATACACTCGTATATGCAAATTTAGTACACAGGGTTACCGGCGACAGGTAGGTCTAACATTTTTGGTTACTGATTATAATATAGTTCGTTTTTGTTCAGATTGGAATGTGTCGAGTTCAGTTGAGAAGATAAATAGTGTTTCTATAGAAAGTACAGGAAACACTAAATTTTTTCTATTATATGTAGTCAAAATTAAATTCTGTGTAAGAATTTACATTTGTAATCTTAAATATTCAGCTTTGTATAATGCTGTCTGCTATAATGTTTGATTATGTTATAATTAATGATGTCTGGCTCTAAAGAAAAATTTTTATTGGGACACCAAATACTTGAAATGAATAAATCTTGATCTTTATTTAAATTATACAAAATATTGAATGGATAATGACTCCAATAAATGAACCACAATTATCCTATGCCACAACTTATATAAACTAGAGGTTTCATTAGACAGTAGTTTAATAGCTGAAACTTTTCTAGAAGTATACTACAGATGATAACCCCCTTAAGCCGGATAATACCATTATTGGTGCAGAAGAAGGTGGCAGATGGCCTAGAAGAATAGTATCAGGTCTACAACCAACTGGAGCCTTGCATGTTGGTAATTACTTTGCTGCAGTGCGCCGCTGTGTACAGTTGCAAGAGCAGGGAGATGATGTGATGCTGTTTATTGCAGATTTGCATGCTTTGACCACAAAACAGGTAATTTTTTTTTATTATAACATAATGTAAAAAAAATATTTGCAGTTTCTAGTTTCATAATGTGTTAAATGATTACCTACACCCTATTACTCATTTATTTATTTACGTATAGCCCATACATGGCCAAACTCCAACTAAAACATACTAAAATATATGAATATAAAATATTAATTATAAAATAACCTAAATCTCAAAAACTACAATTAAGTTATTAACAAAATTTCGATTTCGTTTTTAATTATGCTTAAACCAAACCTGACCACAGCCAAGCAAACAAACAAATCCCTATGAAGCTCTAATGAATTTTACCCTAATACTAATCTAATAATATCCCCATTATACCTTTTATAAGAGAACCATATGACGCAGGAATATAGCACCCTTGTGTCAGTGTCCGACAGACCAACTGAATTTCGCAAGACAAACCCTAATCACAGGACAATTCCAATCTCCTAAATAGGAGATTAGGGTTCAGCATCATCCGTTATCGTCTGAATATGCTTCGCAAATAAAAGATCGGGAATAAACAAAACACCCAAATCGCGGACTCTGTCTATGGGCCTAATAACTTTAGATCCTATGCTAGTCACAGAGTATTTTTTTTGGAGAGGCACTAAAGCTCATCACTTCACATTTGTCATGGTTGAAGTGGAGTTGATTTAATTCACTCCAAAGCAGCAGTTCATCCAGTTGCATAAACACAGACAGTCATTGTCAGTCTTAATTTTGATATCAAAATTATTAGAGTGCGTTTTTGGTTAACGATTAGCAGTTGCTGGATTTAGTTGTGGGTGATCTGCCAAAAATACTGATTTAAAGTGGCTAGCAAATGCCTGTGTCACAACCATAATATTCAACATCATTATAAAAAATTGCAGTCTTTGGCTTTTTAAGAGTATTAATATATTTTGGCAAAATTGCATAGTTTAATAATTAACTAAATTTAATGAGATGGTATGTAAATAGTTAATGGTAGCTTTGCAAATGTCATTCTTAATGATTGACCTAAGACATATATTTTAACTCTTACATCTCTCTGCCTATTCACATATATTAAATAAAATATGAAGTCTTCATTTATAAATTTGTAAAAGAAATATAGTTAGAAAAGGATAATAAAACACAAGTTATATGTTTTCTATTTGTTTTAATAATTACACATCAATGACAAAATATTACATAGGAATTCCTAAACAAAATAAATACCATAAATGATTTTTTTTTAAATAATGGATGTAAATCTCCGCGAATATATATACTGACAGACTCATAAACTGCATCAAACTTCAGGATTACTTTAAAATGATGTTTTGAATAAATATGCAAACTTTTTAATCTTAAAAAAAGCAATATTTAAAATAGAACTGCAATAAAACAAATGAATATAGCTGGGATAAGAAAATTTACTTGTAGTATCAGGTTTGCGTGTTTAATTGATTCTTATTGATTTTTTTTCTTTTGACAATTGAATTATTGTTACCAACAGAACTGTTAGGTTAGCTTTTTAACTCATCCAGAGTTTCTGAACCATAATATGGATACTTCAAGCAAATGGTCCAAAGTTGTCTGTAGCTCACAGACAACCTCGCTTAAGATTTGCGCGTGATCACCTAAATTGGAGAGGTGAGCAATGGGCCTCCGTATTGTTCAAAGACGAGTGTAGGACATGTTTATATGGTGCAGATGGTCGCAGAAGAGTCTATCGTCGACGTGGGGAGCCATATGCTCAAAGTTGCATTGAGGAGCATGTTCCGGGCGAACAGAATTTGTGTTCATAGACATGGTTCGTCAAAACGGTAGTAGAACAGAGATCTTAGAAGACGGTGCCTTACATAGGATTTATTGGCGAAAATTCACTTTAATGCTGGATAATGGCCGGCCGCACATTGCGAAGAGGTTGGGCTACGGGTCATGAATTGGCCGACACGCAGCTCCAAACTTAATCGCATTGAGCATCTTTTAGCACTTTCAGAAGAATGGGACAATATTCCGCAAGATGTTTTTATAACCCTAATCAAATCTATGCGGTTTAGAATTCATAATAATTCATATTACGTGTAGGTAATAAACTTGGCGATTAAAAAGAGTGGCGGAGAGTTTATTGCCAGTTCTTCTCTTTCGTTCTACGCCCTTGATTTGAGAACTGGCAGTAAATGTTAAATTAAATTCATTTAATATTTCTTTTTTTTTGACGTTCATAAGTGTAAATAAAATTAAATTTATATAGTAATTCTTACTTTATTCAAAACAAATAACATAATACATAAAAATATATCTAATAACTAACCTTAAAATTTAATTATTAAAAAATATTATTAAAAGGAGTCCCTTTAGGCAAGGTTCCGATAGCAGTGTTAGTGTAAATTATATATAATTATATATGAATAAATAAATTTTGATTTGAAATACACCTTATTAAAAAATAAAAAAACCTTTCCATAAAGCTTGTGTCTTTTGTTAAAACCAATTTTTAATTAAAACAATTTTTTTTAAATTTCTGTTTTTCTTCAAAAAAGTTTTAAGGTCCTTTCTGGCTGGTTTAAAGTTAACGAACCAATCTAGACGTTTCAATTTAAATCTGTGTAAAAAGTTTGCATACATACTTGTAGAATATTTATTTCAAAGTAGTTTTTTACTTTGATGCAGTTTATGAGTGTGACAGTGCATTAAAAGGGCAGATAATATTGCATAGAAAGTTGCCACTGGACCAAGGGATTCAGAATCGTGACTTGCAAGCAAACTATGGCTCCAAAAGCATTCCAAAGTAGAAAATGAAAGTTTGTCCAAAGGTGAGGCCGGCCGCGATGCAAGACAACACGCTGCAGTTGACCGCTTACCTGCTGGCCAGCGGCTTAGACCCGGCGCGCACCGTTCTGTTCGCGCAGTCGGCCGTGCCGCGACACGCCGAGCTGTGCTGGGTGCTGACTTGCCTGACGACACAGGCTCGCCTCGCACATCTGCCACAGTACCGCGAACGCACCGCCGGCGGCGGCGACCTCGGCGCCGGGCTGCTGCTGTACCCGGTGCTACAGGCAGCCGACGTGCTGCTTTACCGCGCGACGCACGTCCCCGTCGGCGCCGATCAGCTGCAGCACCTGCAGTTGGCCGCGCTGCTCGCGCGCACGTTTCGACACCGCTATGGCCCCGCCTTTCCGACGCCGCGCCCGTTGCTGCCGACCGACGGCAGCGACCGCGTGCGCAGCCTACGCGACCCCTCCAAGAAGATGTCCAAGTCCGACCCGGACCCCAAGTCGCGCATCGCGCTCGCCGACTCGGACGACGCCATCCGCGCCAAGATCAGAAAGGCCGTGACCGACTTTACGCCTCAGGTGAGAGCTCCGATCGCCCGTCGGCCTTTCAAATCGGCCGCCACGCGCTGACCGGTGTCGTGTCGCACAGGTGACGTTCGACCCGGCGACGAGGCCGGGCGTGTCCAACCTGGTACTGCTGCACTGCCTGGCCGAGGACAAGACGCACGAAGAGGTCACCGACGAGGCGGAGGGACTGACGACGGCGCAGTATAAGCGCGTAGTGGCAGAAGCGCTGGTTTCCGTGCTCGGCCCCATACGCGCGCGCGCCCAGGAGCTGCAGGCGCGGCCGCGGTTGCTGCGCGACGTGCTGCGCCACGGGGCGGCACGCGCTCGACGTCGGGCCGACGCCGTGTACGCCGACGTGGGCGCGCTCACGGGCTTGGCGCCGGTCGAGCTCGTGGAGGCCGACCAGAAGCTGAAAGTTGCGTAGAACGTGAGTTTTAGACGCGTCGCTGATAGTTATTATTTCGTGTTGAGTTACTACTTTGAAAGGGACGGAAAGGCCGAATGAACTATAGCTGTCAAATGTTTTGAAAGAAATTGACTTTTGACGTCTCCATACAACAGGGAGCGTACCTCAAAGCGGGTGATGGTGTTGGTGCTGCATGGCTAGATGGTCATGGGGTGCAGGCGGAGGTGCGGGGGGTCTTTCGCGCAGCAGCGTCACGAGGTCCCGCAGCAGGTCCACGGCGTGCACGACGGCCTCGGCCTGCTTCTCGGCGGCCAGCGCGGTGCGCATGGCGGCCTCGGCCAGCAACTCGTCGGTCGCCAACGGCGCGGAACCCTCCGAGCACATGTCCTCGTCGAGAGCCTTGCGCTCCTCGTCCGAAGCCGCCGCGCCACCCGACACCGCGTTCACTGCGTTACGTTAGATACAAAGAAATCATAATAAAATGTAATAAATGAAAAAAAAAAATTGTCAAATTGATCTACAGAATATAAGTACAGTGAATTGTTTGATGGCGCTTGGATTAATAGACTAATAAAGATTTATTCAACTTACTAATAACAAATATAATATTTAATGCAATAATAAATTTTATAAAGAAAAATAAAACATAATGGAATATGATATATGTATAACATTTATTTATTTTATTTATTTATTGTATAAATAATCTTAATAGTAGAAGTTTGTATGGTGGAAACATAAACTGGACACAGTTATTATGACATACACTTAATATGAATATACATATAGTATCAACTTGACTTATCAGTAAAAGCTAACCTATGGCAATAACATTTATCACTGCTACTCTAACTAATTGTAGGTACAAACATATTAGGATGCAATAAGTATTTAAAAAATTCATTAAAAATTTTTCAAAACACTGATACTAGCTGAAGCTGTCAGGCGTGACATTACTCAGTGTCTGTATATTCAGTGACACTCAGTTCTGCATTCATTGAAACGGAATGCTAAATTAGCCTCTCAGAAGCTTGGTGTGCTCAACAAGGCACAGTAAAAATTGCTTGAGACTTATTGACTAGTGTTTAGAATGAAACATTCTCAATTATATTTCTAGATTAGTTCTTTTACACTACTTTCATTTTAAATTTTTACATTAGAAATAAAGATGCTACAAAATGGATAGAACATTTTATTTAAATGATTTTTCTATTTATTATAAATATGGTATTAAGTATATCACAGTTATAAAATAAATAAATTCATATATATATTTTCTTTTATATAAAATATTTATGTATTATTACCAAAAATACAAACATAAAAAAAGTTGACCATTTCTCCTGCACATTTTAACTTTTAAGTTGTTTTTATGACTATATTAATATTTTATATGTGTAATATGCATTTTAAATAATTATTTCAGATACTTCAAATGACTAAAGCATATGTATGCCAAGTTGTTAATAATACTTATTAAGTTACTACAGTTACTTACAATCGTTTTTGCAACTGAGAATATTTTGTAAGCGCTCCTCTGCAGTCGAGAGGTCACCTAGTGCACCTCCGGCGGCACACTTCTTTCTTGCTTTATATTTAACGTCCGCCCAGTAGCGACACCACTTATCTGGTGATTTCCGAGCACCACCCGTATCTGCCGCTGCGGCGTTTAACCTCTCGGCGAGTAATCGCCAGAGTTTACTAGCGCTAAAGCGAGAATATATAGACTGTTTGCCTGCTGCAAAGTCACGGTGCTCTTCCATAAAAGTCAATAGCAAATCCAGTTGCTCTGCGCTTACTCTGCTCCTGGACAGCGCTGAGTTCATGATTTAAACATAACGTCACTTTTGTGTGCCTCTAGTAATTTAGTCTAATGACTGACTTGCATTACAGATACACAATAAACTATCATAACTCGTTGCATTGAGATTTGTAAATTGTAACAAATATTTTTTTTTTGGAGTTTATGGCCTGATATCTAAACCTTTAGGCCGATAAAATAATTTGTTTATTAAAAGCATTTATCACAGATGAAAAACGTATCAAGTTAACGTACAGACTACAGTAATTTTCCAGACCACTTTTTATTGGGCACTAACTGTACCTTTTGTTTTATGCCAACTAATGAGGTAACTTTGGAAGAATTATATTTTTTTATAGATAGTTTAAGATCCAAAGATTAAAAATTATAGCCGAGATTGCAGTTTAATACTTTAGTAAGAACATATAACTAAGTTTCTATATATATTATAATGCCAGTCTTGTTCTTGGGTAAGTAAAAATGATCACGAGACAATTTGACGATTTGAAACTTGAGAGATGACACTACGACAGCTGATACTTGATAGTTCATAGTACATATTTCATAGAGCTAACACAATAGTCAATACACATTTCACTTTATTTTCGTTTGAAGAGAAATATGTTTGTTAGGTAATAATTTATAATATCATACTATTATTATAATAAAATATATAATACAGTTCTGTCAGTTTGAAAACTGTACAGTTAGTGGCTGACAAAGTGAAGAAGAGATATTTAAAAATATTGAAAAAAGTTAAAAATTTGTGGGGTGACGTGCGATCAGAGATGTGCGGAACTAAATTTTGTAAATTGGTAGCATGAGTTAGGCGACGCTTTGACCTGTTACCGCAAAATAATTATCTATCGTATTTTACCGCCCACCACCGCCTGTTGATCTGTACACCGGGTATGGATCGCTGCAGGAATGATAGTTGACTAATTAATGATCTTAGACTGGGGAAAGTAGTAGCAAATAAAATTAAACCAAAATTTCATCAATTTTCTTCTTTGAAATGTGCATTTAAGTAGACAAAAATTAATAATTAAATAATTTGATACCACATAGAATATTGTTTGCTTCCTTAACCTTACATTCTAATATTCTTGGATTGTTGAAAAGCTGCCAAATTTGAAAAAGAATACTTTCTTTTAATATAAGTATATTATAGTGTAACTATATGATCTAACTAGGACTATGATAAACAGAATTTGCGATAATTGTAGAATTGTGGTGAATTTCTGAAAATATTGGAATATTATTTGTATGAGTCAAGGCTGTAAATTTTGCTTACATAGGAGTTCTTAGTTTTATAATTGTGGTGATTACCTAAATCGTCAGAGGTAGGTACGCTCCCAGAGTATAGCCTGACACAGGCACTTTCTTCGACTGTTACATAGCATCCAATCGTTTCACAGCAATTAACATTTCATTATATTGGTTGTACTCAAATGTTGTATGCCAGTGGTTAGTATAAATTAAACAAAAATCTTCTATTATTTAAACTTTAAAGCAAACTGATGACCCAGGAACCACACATTATTAATAATTATTTAAATAATAATTATTAACTAATACTTGTGTCTAAAATTTTGCCAAAAGAATATTGACTTTCTTTATTTTTTACATAGTTTATTGAGGATGATTTTATTATTTCAAATTAAAGTTAAAGACAATACACGGTTATAAAAAATTATAAAAATTTTAAGAGTATTTTCTCACTTTTATATATCTTAAATAAATATATGGTTATTTTTATATTAAATATTATATTTTAGTTAAATTGTTGTCATTTTAGTTAATTAGTTAAGTTAAAATAGAAGTAATCTCTTAAAAACTATTTTATAGTACACTGAAATAATTAGGATGTTTGATTTTATCAACTCTTTAGGAAACAGTTTTAAGTAATTAGTGGTTACAACAAAACCCATAAAGATCACATATGCCCTTTGTACAGTTTAAATGTTTAAAGTGCATCTCATATTGTGTTTTTTTAAATGTATCTCAAGGTATTTTTTTCAGGTAGGCATTGTGAAATTGTAATATGTCTGGAGTGGGAGCACGAATGGCAGCGTGGCGCGCTCACGCGTACGGCGGCGTCGGCGAGCTGCGACTCGAGAGCGCCCGCGTGCCTGCGCTCCGCAGCGCCGACGACCTCCTCGTGCGCGTCACCGCCGCCTCGCTCAACCCTATCGATCTCGCCATGCTAGGTGTGCCCATGTTTGAGCTATACTATTAACAAATTTAAAGTTAACCGAACGTACATCAACCCAAACGATGACTACAATGTGAGTGAGTATGGATATAGTATCGTTGGTAAAATCACCAGAATGGATCTTTATAATCTAATGTTAATAAAATGACCGTTCTAATGCCATGCCAGTCTAGTATTTCTGAATGACACAATTGACGTAGATACGTTTATTTGTTTTAAGTAACGTTAACAATTTTTTATAGATGGGTACGGATCGCGCATATTGAACACGCTTAGACGTCTGGAGGGCGCAGACGTCGAGTTCCCGTTGGTGCCGGGGCGCGATTTCAGCGGCGTCGTAGTGCGAGCGGGTCGCGGGGCGCGACTGCAGCCCGGGACGCGCGTGTGGGGTGTCCTGCCGCCGCATCGACCCGGCGCGCTCGCAGAATACGTCGCGGTGCCGTCGCGCTGGGCGGGGCCGGCGCCCGTCGCACTCGATCCGCTCGCCGCGGCCGGAGCTCTCTACGCCGGCCTCACGGCCGCGAGCGCTCTGCGGATAGCAGGTCTAGCGGGAGCATCCGCGCTAGGGGCGCGCGTGCTGCTTCTGGGGCTCGGAGGCGTCGGCGCGGCCGCGTTGCAGTTACTGGCGCGGGGCGGCGCAAGGGTGGTGGTAAGCTGCGCGACCGAGCAGGTCGCCGAGGCGCACACGCTCGGCGCCGTCGCGGCGCTAAACCGCGGCGAACCGGACTATGACGAAAGGGTGGCCGCCTCGGGCCCCTTCGACGCGGTGCTCGACTGCGGCGGCGTCGGTGGCTGGGCGGCCGCGGAGGCCGCTTCCCGCTGGGGTTTCTCGCGGTACGTGACGCTGACGACCCCGCTTCTGAGTGAATGTGACGCGCGCGGGCTGCTGGCGGGAAGCGTCACGGCGCTAGGAGCGCTGTCGGCGCAGACGTTCGGAGCGATGCGAGGCGCGCTGGCACGGAGCCGAGAAGGCCCCCGCCCGTCTCACGTACGCTGGGCGTTCTTCGTGCCGAACGCCTCCGATATAGAGATGCTGAGACGGCTCGCCGACCGCGGGCAGTTCCGGGTGTCAGTGCAGCGCGTATTCGGATGGCGAGAAGCGCCAGCTGCGTTCGCCGCGTTGGCCGAGGGACACGCCAGGGGCAAGCTGTTGCTGGACTTCAGCCGTTGATCGCTTCTTTTACTTGTGAAATACCTCCATTCGGATATTTTATAAGACTGCTTTAGATTTAGTGTTATTCGGTTTTAAAATACCTATCTATAAAATTGACTATTAATAAACTCGATTGAAAACTGCGATTTCATTACACCATAAGTTCCTCGTGAGCTTTCGGAGCTCGGATATGTTTAATTTCGAACTGCGAACTTAGGCCATGGTACTGGTGGTTTCATGCAAATTTTCACATGAGTGCACGTTAACGCGTAAAAATTGGGCGAACCGAATATGTGCGTTTTTTGTTTCTATATTTTATCTTTGGAAGGGACCGTTCAAGTATAGGTATCGCCACGAGTTATGAGCGCTCGCCGAAAGTGGTGGGGATGTCTGCGCATGTACAGTCGCGCAACAAATTTCTAATGGCCGCGCGGCCCTAGAATTGGCCTTGAACTATAAGCATTATCAAATAGGTGTATGAAGTGTAAATTAATCTTATTTTGCCATTGCAAGATATGTAGGTAGCTTTACAGTATAATAAAAAAACACTTTTAAGTAGGTAATTTATTTCAAATTCTAGATTTATTATATATTTCTAGATAGAATTTGATTGCGTGTTGACCTGCGTAACGTGTGTTTCTTATGTACTTAGCCTTATACGAGCTTAGAAGTTACAGCATAGGTACGTAAAGACGCGCCTTTTTGCATACGTGCAGCTCGTACCACCTTTGACTCCTATAAGTTTACAGTTCTGGCAGTAATGCCATCTCGAATTTTTAAAGTTACGTAGGCCAGATTAGAAAATTACGTAGATAGATAGTAAACATATTATAGGAATAGTTCGGAGATCTGTGTACTTTTTTTTATGAGTGAATGAAGAGGGTAGGCTACGTATAACTGAATAAAATGGCTTTTTTTATTATTTTCATTACTACTTTCTGGTAAATTAAATTGTACATATTTTAGCACGAATCGAATAGTCAAAAATAGGTAGGTATTACATAATTATATTATTTTTTATTATTTCTAATAAAAAACTAATATATATATATATATATATATTGACTCCTTCTTTTTTTACCTAGCTACTACATTTTTATTAACTTTAAAAAAATATAAAGTAGGTACCTTCTTTGAATTTGATAGATTGTGTCACTGTAAGAAAAATATGCGTACCTATATGAAATAAGTTGTTCAGATCTTCTTGAACTCGTAACATTTAATGTTCCTGCCAGGTCTCTACACTCACACAGAACTTTTAACCTTCCGACTCCCAGAACCAACATTGGGTTCCGCGAGCCTCTTCACAGGGTATGTTCTGCTTTAGATTCTGTCAAAAACATCGACCATTTTTCGCACTCCTCTACTGCTTTATTTAAAAATAAATTAAAACAACTGTTAATGTCCTAACTCTTACGTGTATATGTGTCGTTGTCATGTTTTGTTTTGTTTTGCTTTGCTCTGTATTATATATTTATTAGTGAAACCTATTGTGGATACAGAGAGATGTTTATTTTATGTTTTATTTTTATTGTAAAGAGATATCGGTTTTGTTTCCGCAGGAGCTCTGCTGTCGCCAAGTTTGAGAATCGTAGTGTAGTACATAATATGTACATATTTTCATGATGGACGCTAACGAAGAAAACTATTAGTTAAAAAGACAAAAAAAGATTCACTTTGTTAGCCCAGAAGGAGAATGTAATGAAAATATTAAATAATTGGGTCTTTGAAAAAAAAAAGGTTTTTGTTATGTATTTTAAAACTTTATTATTAATAATATTGATATTTAATGCAAACTTTTTATCAATTAATTATAAACAATTAAAAATTGATGAAATTTAAATAAAAATGACTATGATTGGTCAGGTTGTGACGTCATAACGTTATAGCTATTTAATAACAGTACATACAGCATTTACGGCTATTACACGTGACTAGACAATAATATTGAAAATTTATTGCTAAAATACGAATTGTTAGTTGGTTCCGATTAGCTATGTGTGATAAAGGATTTATTAAGGCAAAGTCTGATAATATTCATGATGTTGATATATTTATGATCGCCGATTTTTTTGAAATGTCGTTTGGTTTAATTCTACTGAAGTTCGAGTTGCCAAAAGCATCAAGGTAAGTCCGATAAAAAGTAATATAGGTAACAGATGAAAATATTCTCATTTATTACCAGATTCATATTCTCGATTATATTAAATCTTAATATATATATTTCTTGTGTGCGTGTGTATGTGACTGAACTCCTCCTAAACGACTGGACCGATTTAGACGAAATTTTTTGTGTGTGTTCAAGGGGATCTGGGAATGGTTTAGATTCACAATTTTGTCCGCTGGACAATGTTTTTTTAATTAATTTTCAATTTATTAGTTGTTGTTGATTTTGGAATGTTTAACATTGGATCCGACAGACGGCGCTACCATCGCAGTGTCAAATTTTAAATAATATTCGAATTTTAATTTTAGTCTGTCCCGAAATTTAAAAAAAGTTTTGTTATCATTGTGTTATATCGTGTGTGACCATGTGCTGGATCGTTAGATATTGTCATAACATTTGAATAATAATTTTCATCAAAATGGCTTATTAAAAATTGAAATTTTGAAATTAAAGACGTGTAGACAGGACAACGTCTGTCGGATCCGCTAGTATAATTATATATTTCATAAAAAAATTAATGTAATAGTCAAATACTTACATAACCACGAACGTTATAAAATTGTAAATATTATGTATATCAAATTTTAGATAAAGATTTATTATTTAAGCACTTTAAATTATTAATAAAAAAATTTAATACTATGATTTTAAAAGTTAAGTTTTGTAGTCCAGAATGTTTACACTGAACTTTACTTAAATATATAGGAAATTATATATTGTTATAAATCACAACCCATTTTTTATCTTGTTAATTGGATTATTCTTCACAAACAACAGTAATTAATTTATATTCTTATAGAAACGCTCAAGGAAAAAAATATAGGTATTTTACTCGTTTTAAAAGTCTATTCTGAGTGACGTCTATTTTCTTATTTTTCTTTAGTATCCCATATATATTTATGTGGCCACAAATATCAAAATCTTATAGAAAATACTACACAATATAGTATGTAAATTTTGAGTGCGTATCTACGATACGCAACAAATACTTAATAATTATATGTCATACTCATAGTCATAATATCTTTATTCATTTAGGTAAACATGTACACTTATGAACGTCAAGGAAAACAAATTAAATTAATCGTAAATTTACATTTACCACCAGTTCGCAAGTCAAGGGCTTAGAGCGGGTAAGAAGAACTGGCAAGAAACTTTCCGCCACTCTTTTCAATCGCCAAGTTTTTAATAGAAATTGTTAGAACTGGAGCAAATCAATCCCAAGGATTGGGATTATTTGTATTCGTCACATTTATAAAAGGCTTTATTAATTAATTTACTTTTAACAAGGGCTTTGAATTTATTTAGTGACAGTTCTCTAATTTCGCTTGGGAGTTTGTTGTAAAAACGAATACAATTTCCATATAAGGAGTGGTTTATCTTCTGGAGCCTGGTTGGTCGCACACTCAAATTAGTTCTATTACGCGTATTATACTGGTGAAAGTCACCATTTGTTTTAAAATCGTTTAAGTTTTTTTGTACATACAACAAGGGTTCAAGAATATATTGACCGGATAATGTCATAATATTTAGTTCCTTAAATCTATTCCGTACCGACTCCCTCGGGGAAACGCAACAAATATGATTTGAATACTTAGATAAATAATAATTAATAACAAAAAAATAGATTTTGATTTGGGATTATCGGTGCACTGCTTAAAACCATTTATTTCGACGTTTGCCATCTTAGGGAACATTTAAAAACATTTTGTCAGTAGTTGTTTTTGTATTATTCGTACAAAATGGTACAAAACAAGAACGATAACTTTTTAAGTTCGACATTTTTAAATATTTAACAATAAAAAATTAATTGATCAAACCACTGTATTTATTATTTTTTTATCAACTGCATTGAGTGAAATCTAACATTATGACGTTACATGCGCTCGGGTTTGTCGGCGTTTCTTCGGTACTGGATTCAAAATTAAATTTTTATTTTGAAATAACTTTTGAATTATTGCGAAAAAAATAGTTTTGTTATAAAACTTATATAATATGATATTTCCATTTATCACAATTTTGTTTATTCAAAAACCCATTGTGTTAAAAATATTGCGGTATTTGCGAATTTCTCAAAAAATTTATTGCATATTTCTTTCCATGCCTTTTTCTTTCAATTTTATTGCTGTACTTGTCGGACCTCGAATCCCATATCGCTGGACGACTCTCAACAATTTATCGACGAGCGATAAATTCTTCAACCTGATTTACATAGAATTAAAAATTTGCGCGGCTGCAGCATAGTGCGGCATATTTGAAGGCACTCTAAAGTGACCGTTTCTCAGTCTTGATGCAATCATCCATCACACCCAAGATACTGGTTCGTCTTCTCAGTCGATGACGAATAAGTAACCCAAATAGCAATGTTCCAGCGAACACGCCGAAATATTATGTCAGTTTTTTGAAGCATGTGTTTTAGCCCGCGTGTAGGTTAAAAGCGCAGAAAAATACGCTAGTCTGAAATCGCTCTTAGGAAGAACTTCCATTAACAACGACCAGTGCACTGGACGCTCTATTTTTATAGTCACTGAATAAATTTGAACATTTGTTTTGGCGACGTGTCTCATAAATTAACCATTTTTGTATGAAGTCGAAAGGAGTGTCAGCTGTTGGGTGCACAAAATGCTTTGCGTCGCCCAAAAACAAACAACACTGAGAATTTCACAAAGCCGATTGAGTAGGTAAGTTACAAGAAGATCTTGTTAAAAATTGTTATCTTCCTTGTCCTGTCCTGTTCTTCCGCGTTACCTTTGAATTTTCGCCGCTCAAGATGTGGAGTTGTTTGGTGTAGTATACAGAGGTAGGAATTTATTTTTCATACTGTATTATAATGCCATAGGTTCATAAGGCGATCGAATGATTAATTTCACAAAGATAACGCTCCCACACAAAAGTTCAGAGTTACAACCGCTGCCTTTCTGAAGATGACTTCAAATTAATGGAATCACCCGGAGGAGATTCATCGAACTTAGGTCGTAGTGGCTTATACCTATTTCGGCGGTTAAAGGAACCAAAAATTCTAGATTATACTATACCGAGCGCAGTAGTCGCCGCAGTAGGTAAACGATTTTTAAAGGTTCCGGAAGAAGATTTTCTATACATGGAATTTAGCTTTAGACAATACTTACACAAATGTATAAACCTGCAAGGTGACTACGTCGTAAAATAATATAACATTTAATAAAAGACGATTCCAGAAGAAGAGTAGGTACCTAAACACTTGCCGCATTGACACGACCCGTAATGGCAATTAATTTACATAACGATAAATAAATATTGAAAGACGATCAACCCGGCAATATTTACGCCCGGACCTTTCAATGAACAAAATGTGTGAAAATACAAATAGAAAAACGAGATTTGAAAAATAAGTTTCTTGATTAACTGAAGGCGCAAGATGCGAATTATATAGTTGTGTTACTATATTTAACTATATTAATTAATTTAATCTTAGTTAATCATAATAATTTAATCATTTACAATGACAATTACCCGGAAACATGAAACGGTTGATATGAAACCAAATGATAAGAATTGTTTTTAAACAATTAATAAAAATTGTGTAAAAACTTGAAGAGACACTAAAACTATTAAAACTAAAAGGTGACAATATGGAGTAATCTTTGATTATATTAAGATACTAGCTGACCCGGCAAACGTTGTTTTGCCATGTTTTTGTGCCAAAAAATTAAAGTTTATAATTAATAAAAAAAAACATAAGGGATGATTGTAGGGAATTTAGGGGTGGACCACCCTTAACATTTAGGGGGATGAAAAATAGATGTTGTTCGATTCTCAGACCTACCCAATACGCACACAAAATTTCATGAGAATCGGTCGAGCCGTTTCGGAGGAGTTCGGTTACTAACACCGTGACACAAGAATTTTATATATAAGAAGTTTACATTTAAATCAATTTATAACTAACGACCTGTCCCGCCTTTGTTCGGCTGGACATTATTTTATTGTTTACAATATTTTGTACATAACTAGAGCCTGTCACTCAGGTTTCAATAAGTCAAACCAAAAATCATTCGACTTTTTACGGTTCAGTAATAAGGAAAATTAGTGTCGACTTCCAAAGCGCGCCGGCCGCGGCGGCTGTAAGCACTAAGCGTAAGCAGTAAGCTCGAACACAGCTGGAAGTGCGGTGGCGTCACGAGCCCACAGCGTGTCGGCGCAAGCAGGCAGGCGAACGACGCGAGTCGATGGACTGCGAGCTATCGCCATTGGCTGCGTGCACGTGGCCTGATCTCGCACCATGGCAACGCAAAGCGACCGCGCCCCGCCCCGCACCTCCGTAGATATTCGCATTTTGCACGAGTCTTCTCCGAACCACTATCGGTAGCGGTGTGCCGTGTTTCGCGACGCGTTTTATTATTTACATTGCCACAAGAAGAAATAGGAAATCGCGAATTGCACACTTGGCTACCGAATGCCGATCCCGGTCGATACATTGTCAATAATGTTGTAAAAGTCTTCTCACTGCGTCGCATTTTCGTTGTGAACATATTAAATACGACTGGATTGAAATAAGTATCGGAGTTCGGACTAATATTTTTTATGAAAAAGTGTTAGTGATAATATTAACTGCAATTAGTGGCTGCTCCTTCTTTGACAGTTCAAGTAATCTTGTAAGTATTAAAAGCTTGAATTAATTAAATGCAGTATTAGGGAACTAACTAACCTATTTCAACCTTAGTATCAATAAGACGTACAAATGAGTATGTACTTCATAGTGTATGGTACTGGTAGCATAAGTTTGTATAAGAATAGCATTGTTTGTTCCGTATATTGCTCCGTCTATTAAGCGTGTCATGTAATAAACTAATTATCTCGGATATCGGAGCTCTAGCCGAGTAACAAACTTCGATTGGAACAGCTGATGGTGACCATTCGGTTATTAATAGGTCCCATTCCGATTTAAAACCTCCTAATAAGACTTTATGAAGTGGCCAGTATTTCTTTATTAATGCTATACTTAATGACACACTTCACTTGTTATGGTTTACCCCATAAGAAGTGAAGTGCATTAACGCGTAATAACTTTCAAAATAGGTATTTAGAAGAATATTATTTCAATCGTTCAAATATTTGTGGAAATAGATTTACCTAATATTTAAAGTATATAATGCTTGCAATAAATGGTTGTCCTTGCGTGGATTGTTTAGTGTTATTCAAAATCAGGGTAGTACAAAAATGCAAAGACCGAAGAAGGAAGAAGAGACTTAATAATACATAATATAATCAATTCTGTCTACTCCTCGGAGGCCCTGTTCAACAACAATCATTACCTATTGTTAATAGGTACACAAGTGAAAACGTTTTAACGCTTCGACGTCTAGCAAATTGACCTATCTACCAATTTTAATGTTAAATCTTTCATAGGGATACAATACCTTCGCCATTGAAGAGAAGAAACGGACGAAGTTATTTAATTCATAGGCATTTTCCTTCTGTCTTTGGTAAACGCGTATTTATTACATTATTCACATAATTTAATTCCCCTCAGTCGTAGCTGACAATAATCAATAATCATCCTCGAAACAAAAAAAAACAACATTGAAACCTTAAATCAAATTATATTAATAAAATTAATTAATAATTAATATTGTAAAGAAAATAGAATATAAATTAAAATGAAAAATATCGGTTACAGACTTGGCAGCAAAATAAGAAAACACAAAACATTTTCTCAATAATTGGAAACAGTATTTTTAAAACTATAACTTGAGACAGACGTTAGAGACGAGAGGGATTTCAAAATTCACTATTAAGAAAGATATAAGGTGCATATGTTGATAGGAATAAGCTCTAATGAAAATAAAAAAAAACAATTAAAAACGTCTTTCGTTGAATTGTGAAAAGTGAGATTTATTATGCGAGTTACGCTTTAGTCTTGCTTTTCACTAGTTTCTACGACCAGAAGAAATAAGTTATTTAAATTATTTAAGAAATGTTTTACCCATCGCATTACGCAGAAGATTTTCCACTACGTCATAATTAAATACTCAAGCCAGTCTGCGATTAAATTATTTACGCCAAAACTAAGTAGGTACACACTAAGTGACATTTTGAGTAGATTGATATAATATATATACATTATACACATATCATCACAATCTCATGAAATGGGGTTTTAGTTGAGAAAATGTGTGTAGAGCCGGGCTTCCGAACCGTCCATATATTTACTTTCTAATTGGAACACAAAGGGAACCGCTAAGCTCTGCCTCTACTCGAATCATCCCATTAGCATTTGGCGGCCACTGCCCGCCGGCCCGACGAATTAGTGCTATTGATAATATCGCGTCCATCGCCACGGATGGAACATGTATTTAATATCCTCCGATGCGTGATTTACACTTCGACATGATAATATTATTATGATGATCGGTTATTATGAAGCGACTGACTGCGACGCCCGCAGCGATAGCAGCCAGAGGTCGAAGCGGTCACCGCTTTGGCAAAATTGGCGGTGTCGGTGGAAGAAGTCGCCGACGACCTTGCTCGTCCTTGTGCGCGTCTCGGCCCGCGGACGCGATAAGCGGCGAGGTCTCGTGGAAATGTGGGAGCGAGTCGCGACCCCGCTATCGCGCCGTTTTAACGGGCCACGCTGTGCGCGCAGCCTCACTCGCTCCGTGCACACGCTCGCGCAACCACTCGATTCGTGGCCGTGTTCGATAGCCCTACGACGAAACATTTTGACGAAAGCGTCGGCCATTCCAGAATATCCGAAGACATTCCCTTGAGACGCGATGCCGAGCGCAGTGGTGAACGGCGGCGGCGCAGCGGCACGGACGGCCGCCCACGAAGTGGTGGTGACCGGGCTGTCCGGCCGCCTGCCGCAGTCCGACAACATCGAGGAGTTCGCAGAACAGCTGTTCGCCGGGGTCGACCTCGTCACGGCGGACGACCGACGTTGGATGCCCGGTATGTTGCTTTTTATCTTTAAATGTGAAATAACGCAAGTGAATCAATTGAGTAATTGAGAGTTGTGATCACTTAAATAAAAAATTAACTCATTAAGCTAACTACATAATCGTAAATGATTTATCTTTGGAACTAGCTATTCTGCGCAGTTCCAAAGTTAATACTGCGTTAACATTTTGACCAATATTTGTTTGCCTGAATCGTCTTGTACCTACGGTGCTATATCACAATTCATGTTCAAAATTGAATCTTTCCTATTTTTATACACATATTATTTCACTGAATAGCATTAAATATTCCAAAAAGTGAAATAATCTGTGAATCACGTTGTTATCTTCACTGTACACGTTCAGTGTTGCACCTTTTATGAGATTCTAGTTCGTGGAGTTTCCGTAAATTTTATTGTTATGATAATAGAATACAATAACTATAATAATTATAGTTACTTATTTATGCATTATGACGTGCTCGGATGTCGATACCCCTCCCCCCCCGTACCTACCTTTTCCTTTAAAAAAAACCGAGTAACGTACAGAAGCCCATATGAAGGTGTACCTAACGAACCTCCAAAAGTTATTTTAACAAAAAACTAAGTAAGAAGTACCAAGAACAAAAGCTATGCCTAATGCACTCTAAAATGTATTGGAATGATGGCAAGTATGTAATGTATCGTCTAACGACTGCTGGTTGAGTGGTTAGATACATAGTAGTATTATATGTTTAATGCGTTACGCGCATTGAGAACCTGGGTTTCACCATGAACGCTTCATAAGAGTTGACACACCCCAGGATCCGTAACAAGTAAAAAGTTTATATTATCAGATGTTATTCAGTGTATTTATAACTATTTGTTGGCTTAGTTATGGTTCGATCACAGTTATATAAATAAAACGATTAGATTGGAAGCACCTAACTACGAAAGGAAATGTACTTGCAGAAATAGGTAGGCAAGACTCGGAAAACTGTTATCCTGACGTGTTGGGGTTTGCCTGTTGACAACCCGGCCGAGCTTCCTGCTCGGTTTTCCTGCTGCCATCGGCTGTTTACTCACTTAAATCGTATTATTATCCTCGTTACGCTCGATTTTCAAATATAGAAGGAATGTTGTTATTGTCAACTGTTTGGTTTCGACCGAGAAGACGATTTTACGCTGGAATTAATAAAAAATAGCTCTTGTCATATCAGTTTACTAAGTTTTGTTACATAGTCTAGTCGTCAACTAAGCAAATCTCGTAGAGTACACAGTGTGCAAGTGGGCACGTGGTACTGTCAAATAACGTACCTACGTCATACCTGAAAAAGTATAAATTATACTTGACTACGACTAACGCTGGAAATCTCCTTGAAATTATGCAAAATATTATTTCTAATGGCTAAGATAATTAATATTATAATATATAACGTAATTACTATGGCATTAAACGATTACACTAATGCTATTATAAAATTGTATTTTATAAAAAAATACTATTAAATTCTGTTTACTTCGCTTACAAAGTTTTTGTGGTTTTAAACTTAACATTGAATAGAAAGCTGTTTTCCGCTTTTGTGATGGAATATGTATTATTGAATTTAATACGCATAAATTAATGCAACTGTTTTGTGCGAAAACTAAAAACTCATAATAACGAAATTCATATTGGTGAACTACGCTTACGAACGTAACAGAAAAGATGATAAATTTACATTTACTATCAGTTCGCAAGTCAAGGGCGTAGAGCGGGCAAGAAAGTTTCCGCCACTCTTTTAATCGCCAAGCCAGAGTCATAATTTTGTTAGGAATTGGAGCAATCAATTAAAATTTAATTTAAAGTCAAATTTCTCTATCTTTATTGATACATTTACATTTTACAAGACTTTTGAAATTGTAAAGTGATAATTCTGTAGTTTAGCTGATTTTGTTGTAAAAACGAATACGTTTTCACATTACATATTTCTTTCCATATAAGAGTGGTTTATTTTCTGAAGCCTGGTGGGTTGGTTGCACGGTTAGATTTGTTCTGTTTCCAGTGTTATACTGGCGAAAGTCAATATTCGTTTTAAAATCGTTTATATTTTTTATTTATAAAACAAGGCTTCATGAAGGTATTTAATATAATATCCGGCTATACCCCGTAAGTGTTCGCTGAGTCGAAATATATTCTGGTTTAAATTAGAAAATCGTCTACTACGCCGAAAAATTGAAAATTTGAATAATTTTAGGAAACCCCCTTACGAAAGATACGTTGTCTGTCTCCTGAGTTAAATTAAAAAAAAATAAGCGCGTGCGCGGCGACGCGATGGCGTGATGTGTGACGTCACGTGCCACCACACCATGTCCAGAGAGGCCGGCCTGCTTTCTGTGACTCACAGTGCACTAGGCACTTGCATTGTTCTCTGATGTACTGTTGAACGGGCATTGTAGTCTAATTGTGTCGCATTCACGAATTTTGTCTAGAAGCTTATTTCCTTCCCCGCCTTAGATTCAATAATCGATAGATATACAGTACCTTACAAATAATTATAATTTGTTACCATTAATTTTCATTATAAATTTCATTTCATATATAGATTTTATTGTTACTAAAGGAAGATTTTTGGTGGATTACAGGGTTACACGGGCTGCCGGAACGCAATGGCAAGCTGAAAGACTTGGAGCACTTCGACGCCACTTTCTTCGGCGTTCACGCCAAGCAGGCCCATCTCATGGACCCGCAACTTCGACTGCTCCTCGAGATCACCCACGAAGCCATCGTAGACGCGGGCCTCAACCCGGCCGAGCTTCGAGGCTCGCGCACGGGCGTCTTCGTCGGCGTCTCCAACTCCGAGACCGAAGAGATGTGGACCGAGGACCCCGATAAGATCAACGGCTACGCGCTGACCGGATGTTGTCGGGCGATGTTTCCCAACCGCATCTCGTACACTTTCGACCTGAAGGGCCCCTCCTACGCCATCGACACCGCCTGCTCCAGTTCCATGTTCGCGTTGGCGCAAGCCGCGGCGGCGATGCGTGCCGGCCAGTGCGACGCGGCCGTCGTCGCCGGGTGTAACCTGTGCCTGAAACCGGCCAACTCGCTGAACTTTCACCGGCTGAGCATGCTGTCGCCGGAGGGTCGGTGCGCGGCTTTCGACGCCAGCGGCCGCGGATACGTGCGCTCCGAGGCCGCCGTGGCCGTGCTGCTGCAGCGCCGAGGCGCGGCGCGACGCGTCTACGCCACCGTCCGAGGCGCAAGAATGAACACCGACGGCCACAAAGAGCAAGGGATCACCTTCCCCTCGGGCGCCGTGCAGCGTCGTCTGGCCGAGGAAACCTTCGCGGAGGCCGGCCTGCGCCCGCAAGACGTGGCGTACGTCGAGGCGCACGGCACCGGCACCAAGGTACCCTAGATTTCATTTAAACTCTACTTGCCGAACGAGGGGCACCGAGCGTCATCTTCTTTTTACATTTGCGACCGTCCGTAGGTGGGAGACCCGCAAGAGGTGAACGCGATAGCGGACCTGTTCTGTCCGGGGCGCAGCGAGCCTCTCCTGCTGGGCTCGGTCAAGTCTAACATGGGTCACTCGGAGCCCGCCTCGGGGCTGTGCTCCGTGGCCAAGGTTCTGCTGGCCATGGAGCGCGGCTGTCTGCCCGCCAACCTGCACTACCGCGAGCCGAACCCCGACATCCCCGCGCTAAGCGACGGCCGCATTAAGGTACAGTCCGTCGCTCGACGACGTCGTGCACCGACGTCTCCGACCGTCTAACGAGAGCGCACTCCGCAGGTGGTCGACCGCAACACGGAGTGGGACGGCGGGCTGGTGGCCGTGAACTCGTTCGGTTTCGGCGGCGCCAACGCCCACATCATCCTGGAATCGGAACGCGGAGGCACCCGGGCGCCCGCCAACTACGAAGTGCCGCGCGTGCTCGTGGCGTCCGGCCGAACGGAGGAAGCGGCGCGCGAACTGCTGCGGCTGGGCGCGCAGCACCCCCGCGACTCGTCGCTGCACGCGCTGTTGGACGCCGTGCACGCCCAAAACGTCCCCGGACACGCGCACCGCGGCTTCTGCGTGCTCTCCGACCCGCCCCTCGAGGAGACATCGGTGAGTGCGAGTTTTTGTACTTCTCCGTCCTCGTCGCGTAACCGCTTCTAAGTGGCTTTCCGCACCCTCAGGAGGTGGAGAGCGGAGCCCGTCCCGTGTGGTTCGTGTTCTCGGGCATGGGGTCGCAGTGGGCCGGCATGGCGCGCGGCCTGCTGCGGCTGCCGGCTTTCGCGCGCAGTGTTGAGCGAAGCGCCGCCGCCCTGAAGCCGCACGGGCTCGACCTGCTGCACGTGCTCACGGAGGCGCCCGACGCCGCTTTCGACGACGTCATCAACTCGTTCGTGTCCATCGCCGCCGTTCAGGTGGCCCTCGTCGACGTTCTGCGCGTTGTCGGCGTCGTCCCCGACGGTATAGTCGGCCATTCGGTCGGCGAGATCGGTTGCGCGTACGCGGACGAGACCCTGACGGGCGAGCAGGCGGTGCTGGCCGCTTACTGGCGAGGTCGCAGCATCGTGGACGCGAAACTGGGTCCCGGAGCGATGGCGGCCGTGGGCCTCTCGTGGGAGGAGTGCGAGGCGCGTCTGCCGCCGGGCGTGGTGGCGGCGTGCCACAACGCCGCCGACAGCGTGACCGTGTCGGGGCCCGTGGAGGCCGTGGAGAGCATGGTGGCCGAGGTGAGCGCGGCCGGCGGGTTCGCTCGGCGAGTGAACAGCTCGGGCGTGGCCTTCCACAGCCGGTACATCGCATCGGCCGCGCCGCTGCTGCGCAAGAGCCTCGAGCGGGTCATCCCCGACCCGAAGCCGCGCTCGGCGCGCTGGATCTCCTCTTCGCTGCCGCGTGAGCAGTGGGATTCCGACCTCGGTGAGACATTATGCGTTAGTCTATTCCTTTCCTTTTTCATTGTAGTTCTTTCTTAATATCTCTTGGGTGAAAATGAAGCGAATGTTATTCTTTGAAAGAGCGAGAGTATTTTCGAACCGAACCCATCGCTCACGACGAGACACCTTTGCAGCCCGGCTTAGCGACGCGGCGTACCACGTGAACAACCTGCTGTCCCCCGTGCGGTTCGCGGAAGCGCTGCGCGAGATTCCTGAGCGTGCTCTGATCGTGGAAGTGGCGCCGCACGCGCTGCTGCAGGCCGTGCTCAAGCGCGCTCGACCCGCGCCCGCCGCGGCGCACGTGCCTCTGCTGCGTCGCGACGCACCGGATCCTCTGGCGCACCTGCTGGCGGCGCTGGGCCGCCTCTACGCCACCGGCGCGCAGCCGGACCTGGGCGCGCTCTACCCGCCCGTGTCCTTCCCGGTGCCTCGCGGCACGCCCGCGCTGGCTTCTCGCGTGCGCTGGGACCACTCCGTGGAGTGGAGCGTGGCGCACTTCGGCTCGCCGCGCTCCGGCGAGAACGTGATCGAGTACGACCTATCCCGCGCGGACGACGCCTTCGTCGCCGGACACGACATCGACGGCCGCATCCTCTTCCCGGCCACGGGGTATCTGGTGGGTATCGCCCCTCTCTCGCCGTCTCGCGGGGCGCGGTCGGAGGCTCTCGTTCATCACGCTACTCTTCCACTCCGCAGACGCTCGTGTGGAGGACGATGGCGAAGTTGAGGAATAAGAGGCCCGAGGACACCCCGATAGTGCTAGAGAACGTGCAGTTCAAGCGCGCGACCATCGTCAGCCGCGATGCGCCCGTCCGCTTCCTGATCAACGTGCTCGAGGGCACGGGCGAGTTCGACGTGTGCGAAGGCGGCGGCGTGGCCGTCACGGGACGCGTTCGGCTCGCGGACGACGGCGCGGAGGAGCGTCTACCGATGCCGCCGCCGCCGCCCCCCGCCGGGGCCGGAGAGCCGCCCCTCCTGACCGACGACGTCTACAAAGAGCTCCGCCTTCGCGGCTACAACTACGGCGGCGTCTTCCGCGGAATCCGCTCGTCGGACGCCCGGGGCGTCGCCGGGGAGCTCACGTGGAACGACAACTGGATCGCCTTCATGGACACGATGCTGCAGTTCGCCATCATCGGCTCCGACACGCGCGAACTCTACGTGCCGACGCGGCTGCGGCGCGCCCTCATCGACCCTCGGGCGCAGCGCGCCGCTCTGGCGGCCGCAGTCGACGGCGCCGTGCCGGTGCGCATGCTCCGCGACGTCGACGTGATATCCGCGGGCGGCGTCGAGTTCCGCGGCCTCAAGACGAGCCTCGCGCCGCGCCGCGCTAACGCGCAGGCCCCGCCCAAGCTCGAAAAGTACGCTTTCGTCCCGTACGACGGCAGACAGACCGTCGTCGACCGCCGCGACGCTCTCTCGTCCACTCTGCAGCTGCTACTCGAAAACGCCGGCACTCTGCGCCTCAAGATGTGCGAGGCGACGCTCGACCGCACGCCGGAAGCTCTGCTGGCGCCGCTGGCTCTGGAGGTGTTGGAGGGGGAGCCGCAGGTGCGCGTCGAGGCCGCGTTGGCCGGCGGGTCCGCTCACGCCGCCTACGCCGCGGTCGCGCAGAGCTCGGGGGCCAAGGTCGGTCTCCTCTTCGACGAGTCTTCATGTGTTTAAATAGTAGTCGGCGTAATCTGTGGATTACAAATGATAAAATTTCATTATACACGCGCAGACCAGTCCGAAGGACGGTTTCGCCGGCGCCCCGGACGCTGACTGCCATCTGGTGATCGCGACGGATGTTTTACGGCGACACGGCGCACCCGTGCTGGCGAATCTCGTCGCCGCACTGTTGGACACCGGCATGCTGCTCCTGGAGGAGCCGCACGGCGCGGCCGACGACGCCGCCGCTAAAGATGCGCTACGCAACTGCGGACTAGAGACGGTGTCCAGGTAGGAAGGTTTACGAAACGAAACGGTCGGTTCGTTCGCTCGATTCTGACGCACGCGTTCGCATTCAGGGCGCGCACGTCTGACTCTGAATTCCTGCTGCTCCGGCGAGAGACGTCGCCGCCCGCGGCTCACGTGGTCGTCGACGCGGACGAGCCTTCGTACGCCTGGGTGGAGCGACTTCGCGACGCGTTGAAGCGCGCCGAAAGCGAAGACATCCGCGTGTACGCGGTGTCGCGCACGCCCGACTCCGGTCTGCTCGGCCTCGCGACTTGCCTGAGAGCCGAGCCGGGCGGCGCGCGCCTCCGGACTTTCTTCCTGCCCGGATCCGAGCGGCCTTTCCGCCCGGACTCGCCCGACTACCGCGCTCAGGTCCACCGAGACTTGGCGGTGAATGTGCTACGCGCGGGCGCGTGGGGCTCGTATCGGCATCTGAGCGTGGCGGACGCCGGCGACGCGCTGCTGCAGGTCGAGCACGCGTACGTGAACACGCTGACCCGCGGTGACCTTTCGTCGCTGCGTTGGATCGAGAGCGAGCTGCGCCACGCGGCGGCGGCCGGGCTGGGCCCGCGCGACGAGCTCTGTCGCGTGCACTACGCGCCGCTTAACTTCCGCGACATCATGTTGGCCACGGGCAAGCTGCCGCCCGACGCGCTCCCCGGCAACCTCGCCGGACAGGTACGTGCTCCATTTCTGACCATCTCCACCTCTTTTACATAATTATTCATCAATTATTAACTTTTCTAATAATATATAAAGCAGACATCATGAGATGATGGTCATCAAAGATGGTCTATACGAAGTTTTGCATTGCTCAGACTGTAACTCGCCGTATTATAACTTTTGCTCAGTAGTTAAAAAATGTCTTAGGAGTGTATCCTGGGACTGGAGTTCAGCGGACGGTCTTCGACAAATGCGCGCGTCATGGGCATGGTGGCGGCGCGAGGTTTGGCCACGTCCGTGATTGCCGACCGTGGATTCCTGTGGGAGGTGCCCGACAAATGGTATGCGACGACATCTCACTTCGAAGTAAGCTACGGAGCGGGCGTCACTAACAATCCCGTCGACACCGCAGGACGCTCGAGGAAGCCGCCACGGTGCCGGTCGCCTACGCCACGGCCTACTACGCCCTCGTCGTCCGCGGGCGCATGAGGCGCGGCGAAAGCGTGCTCGTGCACGCGGGCACGGGCGGAGTCGGACAGGCCGCCATCGCCATCGCACTGCACGCCGGCTGCACGGTCTTCACCACTGTCGGCACGCCCGACAAGCGTGCCTTTCTCAGAGAGCGCTTCCCCGCGCTGCCCGAAGAGAACGTGGCGAACTCGCGCGACACGTCTTTCGAGCAGCACGTGCTCCGACGAACGGGCGGCCGAGGAGTCGACCTCGTGCTTAACTCGCTAGCCGGTGACAAGTTGGCCGCCTCCGTGCGCTGCCTGGCGCCCGGCGCGCGTTTCCTCGAGATCGGCAAACTCGATCTCTCGAACGACACGGCGCTCGGGATGGCCGTCTTCCTCAAGAACACGACCTTCCACGGCATTCTGCTCGATGCGCTGTTCGACTCGCCGGCCGACGACCCAGAGCGGCTGGCGGTCGTGCGCTGCGTGAACGAGGGCATCGCAAGCGGTGCGGTTCGGCCGCTACCCGCAACAGTGTTCGGCGGCGGGCAGCTGGAGCAGGCCTTCCGCTACATGGCCACCGGCAAACACATCGGAAAAGTGGTCTTGCGTGTGCGCGACGAGAAGGACGAGACGCGGACAGTGGCGGCCGTGCCTCGCACGTACATGCACCCCGGCCGCAGTTACGTGCTCGTGGGAGGTCTAGGCGGCTTCGGGCTGGAGCTGGCGCAGTGGCTGGTGGGTCGCGGTGCGCGCACACTCGTATTCAACTCTCGCAGCGGCGTGCGCACGGGCTACCAGGCGTGGTGCGTGCGACGTTGGCGCGAGCGTGGCGTGCGCGTGCTCGTGTCCACTGCGGACGTGAGCGGCGCGGCGGGTGCGCGAGCGCTGCTGCGCGAGGCGTGTTCGCTGGCGCCTGTGGGCGGAATCTTTAACCTTGCCGCTGTCTTGCGCGACGCCTACCTAGAGAACCTCACGCCGGATGACTTCCGCGCCGTCGCCGCACCCAAAATTGACGGTGAGCGAAATTTTCTTTTTTTAGCAATAGCCGGTTTTTTTTTTGGAAAATTAACTGGATGAGGGAAAATAGGGAAAACCGTGCTTATTGATTGTGGTCTTAAGATCCGGCTGCAGGATTTGTGCGCTCATTGATTATACAATATTTGCTAAAAACCATTTTTATGTATACTTATAATTAGGAGAACGTATATATATCTACCAAGTTGCCTACCAAAATTTGCACGGTAGTATTTTTAATTAAATGACTTACAACCTATACTAACATAACCTCACTTTAAGAAATGTAACCTAAACAAGAATTGTATAATTAATAAAGGTGTAATAATAATCGTGAGTATGTGGTCGCAGGCACCAAGGCGTTGGATGTGGCGTCCCGGGAACTTTGCCCCGAGTTGGAGTACTTCGTGGCATTCTCGTCGGTGTCGTGCGGGCGCGGAAACCCCGGTCAAAGCAATTACGGTTTGGCCAACTCGGGCATGGAGCGGCTGGTCGAGCTGCGCCAGGCCGACGGATTGCCCGGCCTGGCCGTGCAGTGGGGCGCTATCGGCGACGTGGGACTCGTCGTGGACACGATGGGCGGCAACGACGTAGTCGTGGGGGGCACCGTCCCTCAGCGCATTTCGTCGTGTCTCGAGGCGCTGGGCACTCTGCTGGCGCTGCCGCACCCCGTGGCCGCTTCCATGGTACTGGCCGATAAGCGTCGCTCCGCCGCCCAGCCCACGCAGGACCTGGTGCAGGCCGTCGCCAATATCCTCGGTAAGAATAAACGATCGATTTCATCAGTCGGAAGTCCTCGAAAGTACTCCTCGACGGAGGTCGTCCACTGTTCTCATCGACTAAAAGGCCACTTTGAACGCAGGTATAAAGGATCCCTCGAAAGTATCCGACTCCTCAAATCTGGCCGAGCTGGGAATGGACTCGTTGATGGGCGCCGAGATCAAGCAGACCTTGGAGCGCGGGTACGACGTGGTGCTCGGCGTGCAAGAGATCCGCGCCCTGACGTTCGCCAAACTACGCACCCTCGCGGGAGGCGAAGAGCCGGCGCCCGCGGCCTCGGTCTCGCCCCCGGCGGACCTCGGTCAGTCGCCGACGCTGGGCGCGCTCGTGCCCCAGCAGGTGACCTTGAGACTGCCGAGTGGCGGCGAGACCGGTCGGCCCGTGTTCATGGTACATCCCATCGAGGGCGTGGTAGACATGCTGCGGGGCGTGGCGGCAGCCGTGCGGGGGCCCGTCTACGGACTGCAGTGCACGCGCGACGCACCGCTCTCTGACATGAGCGCGCTGGCCGCCTTCTACGTTCGGCACGTGCGCGCCCTGCAGCCGCAACCGCCTTACACGCTTCTGGGCTACTCCTACGGCGCCGGCGTCGCCTTCGAGATGGCTCTGCAGCTGGAGAAGGTGAGTCTCGGTTCCGTCTGCGATTCGGAAACGCGAGCGACGTAACTGACGGGCCCGTTCGCTTCCAGGAGGGGCTCGAGGTGCGCCTGGTGCTAGTGGACGGTTCGCCCGCGTACGTCGCGACGCACACGACGCGCGGCATCAAAAAGCGCGCGAAGCGTTCCGCCGCAACCGACGAGGCCGACGCGCTCGCCTATTTCGTGCAGCTCTTCCGAGACGCGGACGGCGCGAAGGTGTCCGCCGAACTCGAGGGGCTGGCCGACTGGGACGCGCGTGTCTCGCGCGCCGTCGGACTGGCCGGACGCGGCGGCGCCGACGCCGACGAGCTGCGCGCCGCCGCCGAGAGCTTCTACCGCAAGCTTGTCGTGGCAGACGCTTATCGGCCACGGGGCAAGGTTCGCGCGCCCGTCGCTCTGTTCACGGCGCGGGACAACTACGTGGAGCTAGCGGCCGACTACGGTTTGGGCGCTGTGTGCGAGAGCAAGCCGGTGACGCGGCAGCTTCCCGCCGACCACCGCTCCATCCTCGTCGGAGACCCGGCGCGCGCCATCGCCGACTGCATCTCGACGCTGCTGCAATAGGTGCGAGTGCCGAGTTCTCACGACCGCGTACGCGTTTCAAAGTGATTCGTCGCGTCGTCCACTCGCGATAGATCCGGAAGAGACTCGGCGGCGCTCGATACGTAGGGTTACGTAGCGAGAGACGCCGGCCTGCGTCTTCAGATGTGCTTATGTTTATTTATTCGCTCCACTTTTCCGACCCCGCCTTTTCCTTCGCGTCCTCGGAGACTTGCGCGCCGTCCGCGAAGTGAAGTGAAGTGTAGTGAAGACGAGCGAACGGCGGACGCGGAGGTCCGTTCTTACAAATGTAGGAGCGCGGGGCAGAGTGGACTCGCGGGGTCTTAGTCGTAATCGTATTTATGTTCTGCTGTAATTTATTAGACGAGCCTGGCTCGGGTTTGTGATACGTAGCATTCCTTTAGTTTTAAGAGTAGAGATTAAGGCGGGTGTGACGCGCGAAAGCTCTCCGTAGATTCACGGTTGGCTCAAGCCTGTGATAAATAAATGTGCATTATTTTTAAAACCGCTTGTTTCATTTGACTTTTAAATATTATAGACATTTTATTTTTTGAAATAAATATACTGTGTCGCTGCTACTATCTTTACCAGCCTCGTTAGAAGCATATTGGAGTTCAATAGTTGTGTCTGGTCTCCAATGTACTTAACCCATTCGGCGAGAAAAAAAATATAAAATACGTTTATTTTGGAACATAACATCATCATAACATCAACTTATTCCACGTCACACGAGACTGGAGAGGGTGCAAAGAAAGTTTTTATACCATCTATCTTTTAAAAATAATAAATTTTGTTATAAATTAAGAGATACAACAATTAAAGAAGTGAATTTAGTTAGAGACTTGGGGATACTAAAAGATGATAAAATGTGTTTCTCTAATCATAGATAATATAACAGAAAAAGCATATAAACAACTTGGCTTCGTCAAACGTGTATGCAAATCTTTCAATAACATAAATTGTATAAAATGCCTATACTTTGCTTTTGTTAGGAGTACACTAATTTTTTGCTTTTGTTAGGAATATGCAAGCATTGTTTGGTCCCCCAGTTACAAGAGATACATTGAAGCAATAGAGAACATTCAAAAAAAGTTCCTTAAGTTTTAAGGATTTCCAAAAGTTTAGTAGCTACTTGGATTCCTGCAAGTACTTTGGTATTGAATCCCTTGAATGTAGACGTAAACAATGCGACCTTATATTTTTACATGCTATTTGCAATGGTTTAATTGACTGCGGTGACTTGTTATCGCTTTTACTTTTTAAGACCCCTTCATCACCCAATACAAGGCAAATCCAATTATTCGAAATTCCTCATTCTAAGACCAACTATTTACGAAACTCGGTTATGTATCGCATACCTACAGATTACATCATAAATTACCAGCAAATCGATATAATTTAATGTGACTAAAAAATTCTTAAAAAATATTTAAAAAACTCGGGTAACTTTTACCAATAATGGCTTTGTTTGTTCTTTCATGTTGAATATAGGTATATTTTGATCTACCAATCAATCAATCTTACAACTGTGCTTTATGTTTCTGTTTATATGTGTATTCCGTTTTGGCTTTTGTGTGTAATGTAATTGTTTGGATATTCTTTAATGATTAGCTGTAGGAATACTTAAAAAAATAAAATAAAATGTGCAAATTTTAAGTAAATATGTATGAGGATAGGTTAAACTTTTAAAACTTGGAATCTCTGAGCATTCGTAGGGCAAACATCGACTTGCTATAGCTTTTTAAAGTGATTAACGGAATTGTGAATTGGCTACAAATTTTAGAACATATATTAGATATAGAATTAGGACACAATACCGATCATTTCTTGCTTGGTTTAGTTCTCTATAGTCTGTATTTTTAATTTATTATGTAGTTTTTATATTAACACTGTTTATTGTATCTACTTGATTTCGCTGGTCGTGTCCACATGTTTTAGGAAAGACACCGTTTTTTATATTTTTGTTTGTATGTTAATTTTGACATGTGTTGTCCTAATTTTGTGGTCCAACAAAAAAAATACATTCGGTTCGGCCAATCAAATGGAAGTCTATATAGGTACTGTAATAGTACTGGTTACTTTTATGTTATGTTACTCTTATGTTTACGTTATTTGAATTTTCCTAGTAAGATGTTGCTAATGTTGATATCCAGAGCATGTATTACATATGCTAAATATTATTATGTTGCGAGTGTAGAGATAACCTTTTTCTTAAATTTAATCATCACCACATTGGATAAGCTTTCGCACTGACAGTAATCACTGCTAGAACCACTACTTTCTTTTCCTTAATTTTTGTACACTGCCACGAGTGTTGTGACCAGTTCAGACCAGTTTCCCCGTTTTTATATAAATGCATATTATAACTCAAAATTTTAAAATTGTTTGCTGTATCTTTCTTTGTAGTTTGTTCACTAGATAGATACACTTTACTAATAAGTACCAATGCTTAGGGCCAGTACCACAAAATACCATTATACAAAAATTACATAAAACTGGTAGCTTTCCTCCGCTTTTTAACTATTAAAAATAAATTAAATTTTCACCACTGTGAAAATAACGTGTACCATAAACGAAGTTTCACACACTTTTTTTCTGAAATATCTTGCCATGAATTACAAATTTCGGCCTGCTGACATGGCGTTCAAAGAATTTAGTTAAAATCATCTTAGTTGATGACAGTTGATTTACAGTAAAATTTTTGAGTTAAATATATATATTAAAGTGTATGTATGTATTTTTAATGGGATAGTCGGAACGGAAGCAACATATAGAGCAGGCGGGTTTGCGGGGCGGATATTAAACAACAGACCATATTTTCGTAATAACGCAAGTAACGTAGTAACCAGGAGGTTATATGCTTAGTTAGATTAGTAAATCTAGTTATGCTTCCTTGATCATTCTAAGGCGTTTGAATAATATGGCAAGCATTTTAGGAAAACCAATAAATATATAAAAATTATTAGAAATATATGTAAAATGGAAAAAAAACTAGAGTAGAAGTTGATAAATTAAGGAGGGATTATAGATATCGGACGAGGAGTGACACAGAGAGACCCTCTGTCTCCAAATCTGTTAACAGCTATTCTGGAGGAAATATTCAGAATGCTAAGTTGGAACAAATATGACTAATAACGGCGAAAGATTGGCCCACTTAAGGTTTGCAGACGATCTGATTTGATTTGCCGTAACACGCAATAAATTGGTGAACATGCTCGCAGACTTGGAAAGCAAGTTTAGAATGAATGCCGAGAAAACCGAAGTAATGACTAACTCCAGAAGGGGAAATAATACTATTATTATTTTATAATATTATTTATTTATTTATTCACACTTCGTTGCTAGAAAGAAACACAAATAACACAATATATATAAATTACAAGGGATGCAACAGGCGGCCTTATCGCTAACAAGCGATCTCTTCCAGGCAACCCTAGTAAGAAAAGAAAACAATAAATAAAAAAAATGATGAGTGCAAGAAGTGCATAACCAGAAGTTATATAAAAAACAAAATATGTATATTTATATTAATCTATAGAACCTTAATCTAGAGAAAATAAAAAAAAAACAATATTAATAACTAACTAAAACTAAAAAGCTAATCTTACAGATTCAAGAATAGCAAATGGTGAATTACATTTACAAAAAGAACAGGAGATACAAGAATTACACAGGTCACGATTGATCAGGATATGATAAGGTTAGGAAATATTTATATAGAAGAGTTTTAAAAGACGATAGGGAGGAAGCCAATCGTATAGACTCAGGCAGCTTATTCCACAGCTTAATGGTGGACATATACATAGACATCTATTGGAAGAGCGTAGCGTATAGTTAGAAGGACCTAAGAATTTAATTAATTTAATATTAGGCTGTATACTTGTGCCTACTTCGATCAGACAATATTTATGACCGATGCAAGAATAATAAATAAAAAAGTGATTATTAATTTTTCATTCCAAAATAGCATAACTTTTAAAAGAGTTATTTCCAGTTCAACACTTATATAATCTCCTATTTTCACTCTCTGTGTTCGTGTTGAAAGGAAATCAAGAAATAGATTTAAGGGTAATTATGTAAAAGTGAAGAGATAGAGACATTATCGAAGGCTTTTCGTAAATCTTGAAATGAACCAAGGCACTTCTTTCCACTATCTAGGTTTGATACTATCAGAGACGTAAATTGAGATATGGCATCTTAGGTGGATGTTTCTTGCCTGAATCCATAATGTGAGCTTGATAGAATATTAAATATATTAAGGTAGCTTAGTAATCTAATATTCAGTAGTTTTTCTAGTACCTTAGAGAATAACAATAAAATTTATTGATTTATTTATTTCAGACATACACACATTATCTTTACAGCGTATGCCAATACAACAACGTGGAGAAACATTCGGAGCAATGGCGGACGGATCTACTCATACGCGGATGATACCGCGATTGTGTACACGGGAGCGACTTGGATGGCTGTGAAATCCGCAGCTGAACTAGGTCTGGCTGAAGTAGCTGGCTGGCTTAATACCAACTTACTTTCACTTAATGTTAATAAAACAAATTTTATATGTTTTACTGCGAATCAAAGATCTCAGCCGGGTTACGACTTTGGAGTTAGGATTCATAGGTGTGGTGATCCGATTGCCCAGAATTGTAGCTGTCAGACCATAGAACGTGTCAACTCTACCAAATATCTTGGAGTTACAGTGGACCAAAGGTTATCATGGCACTTACACATCGAAACAATTATGGCCCGGGTTAGAAAACTTATTTGGATATTTAAAAACTTACGCTACGTCATGCCCGCGTCATTGCTTAATAAAGTTTATCTAGCCCTGGCTCAATCTATTATAATATACTGCATTCCCGTATGGGGAGGAGCAACTAAAACTAAGTTTTTAGATTTAGAGAGATCTCAAAGGGCCCTTATTAAAGTAATGAACTACAAACCATATAGATACTCTACCGATGACCTTTACAGAAATAGTGGCTTATTGAGCGTTAGAAAATTATACATTTTGCATATCACCCTACGTATGCACAAAACACTACCATTTAGTCCAGGTAAACTAAAGAAGAGACGTAAAGATATTGTAGCATACGCCCCACGCGTGCACACAGTTTCTGCTCAACGTCAATATACTACACAGGCTGCCTACATCTATAATAAACTGAATCAGAAATTAAATATATATCCGATGTTATTATATAATTGTAAGAATACCGTAACTGGGTGGTTGAAAACTATCACATATGAAGAAACAGAATTAATTCTGACGAGAATCAGATAAACACACACACACACACACACACACACACACGCACGCACGCACACACACACACACACACACACACAAAAATAATATATTTTGTAACTAAGTTTGTCAAGTCATATTTCAGTTGTTTTGGTCCAAACATTGTAATCTATAATTTAAGGGAAGTTGCGAGGTTGCTCCATCACAAGTATTATTTAACTTACTGGGGCTACCTCAATTTTACATGTATGTTAATGTTTGTGATTCAATAAAATACTTTTTTTTTTTTTTTTTTTTTTTTTTTTTTTTTTTAAACATTTAATTAAATATCATAATGTACATAAAAATTAGACACATAATATACACAATATGGCTACTGTGAATTCACTCTGCGAACATACAAATATGTCGATAGTATCGGAGACAGCAAACAGATAGGCGGAACGTCCTGCATAACCAGCATCTGTGGAATAAATCGAGCCAAGAATATCAAAAGGGTGGAAGAGTTTTTGTGCGCTTTAACAAGTCATGAAAAATAAGGAAAAGGTCATTTAAATATAAAAGTATCTGAATTAAAGGACTATTATGGTTATTTTTGTAGTCAGTCACACACTGTTCGAAATTAAACAGTTTAACAGAATAACGATGAAAATACGCGAGTACGACACAAGGTGCGCGGATATAATATATAATAAAAAGGCAGTAAAGATGCATGTTAGAATGAACACAGTTGACTGAAATTAAGACGGCTTATGGCGACGTGTATCTCTGTCGTATATATACATATTAATATTAAGTTTCTTATGTAAATATTTTTTTTTTAATGAAAAATAAAGTTCTTTAAACATAAACATATAATATATAAACTGCACCATCGGGTGGCGCCAACCATATTGTCATTTGAAAATATGTATGTCACGAAATCTCGGCGGGAACCCCGTAGAGCGGCAGGCGACAAATTGTACCAAGGCATTATTCTCCCAATTAGTAATGTCTAGAATTGAGTATGGCGTAGGTACAACAACAGCGCTCAACACACGCATGGTGTCGCCCTGCCCTGCAGATTTCGAAATCGCAATATGTTGTGGTGTTCAAAGATACTATATTTTATAAACAATGCAACTTAAAGATACTCGTACAAAGACGAGCATTATGTCAATAGAAAGGCGAAATGAGTTGGCCCGATAAAAAGTGGAAACGTATAATTTTGTAATGGCTTCATTTGTCACGTGTCCCTTGTATGTAGCGGTCAGACGGCAACTGCAGTAAAAAATGTGGAGCGGTCTCTCGACAGTTAACCACACGAAGTATATTGAATATACTTAGCCAGAGGCCAGCGGATTGTAGTTTTCCTACCTAAGCGAAGTTGTGTTTATCTGAAGTCTTTATGGTAAGGTTTAAAGTTTATCTCTTAAAGCTGATATAGATTTCTTTAATTTTTATTAAAAATAATTGGGTACAGTCTCAATTCTCCTCCTATGATCTCCTGATATGTAGGTTGAAGAAAGGTTCGTCTGGGAGAACGAAAGACAAACCCTTGCGTTTAATTGTGGTTTAATAAACATGACACATTAACAAAATTATATTAGTATCATGACGTATTATGTCGCGCGTTAACTATTTGCATTAGATATGCTCTTGTTAAACATTCTTACCTTCTTCGTTATTTTTAAAAGTACACGAATAAAAACTTATCATTTCAGAAACCTTCATTTAAAATATAGCTCGTGAATAATATAATGTATTGGTTTATTTATGATTGCTTTTAATTTTAACATTTGGCTGCTTTTTAAAATCCTCAAGTGTTTACAAATAAAGATCGCAGATTACAAAAACACACGACCTAAGAGCGCTCAGGTGCTCTGCGAGTGCGGACTGCGGACTGCGGACTGCGGACTGTAGTTTACACTTTACTCTAGGGGCTTGCCGCACGCATTGGCCATAAGTCCCAATACGCCCCGTAGGGCCATCAGTGATCAGTCGATACTCGGCAGCAGCACCGACGCCGTGCGCCTCCGACGTTAACTTTCGCGCTCGTCTTCGTCTTGATTGTTTTCAATGAACCAATGCCTGGTGGATCATTTTTCTACGTGAATCTTACCTTCCGCCACTTCCCCTGTTTTGTTGTGTTGGAGTGTGATTATCTCTGTGAATTTGTTAGTAACCTTTTGAGAAGAGGGTGCCACCACAATATGTTTCGGAAGGTATTGCATGTGTTTCTATATTAAACATACCTCTAACATACAAAATAGAATACCACGTGTCTTTTAAAAATATTTGATTCATGTATAAACTAGTCATATTCCTCATTCATATTATATTGGTCTCTCAAGTGTAAACTCGAGAATAAAATGATGTAAGTACGTATCGTATTTCATTGATGATGTGAATTGACGGTAAACTGGCCTTTAGAGGAATTATTAGGAATGTAGATATTTTTTATTTGACGTTATTATGAGAATAAATGTCTTTAAACCTAAACGATATCTGTAGCAAATATATATATAATATATATAATATTATATATATATAATATATATAATATATATATAATATATATATATTTGCTACAGATATCGTTTAGGTATAATATATAAAATATATTTTGGACGAAACTTCTTGGTGATTTGGCCAGTATCGTAAGAGTTCAATAGGTACACTTTTTTTATTTAGCAATAAATACATTATGCTCCTAAGATATGTAGAACAATCATATCATCACCTGGGCATCGCTCGAGTTTAATAATGGAAATAGATTTTAAATAACCACAATTTAAAGGAACATTAAAAGGGTAACAGTAAAAGGCAATAGCTATTATAGTTACTGCGTATTCTGTGATAGACGCATAGAGATAGTTACATTATTTTTTAAGTTAAGATAGTTAATCCTGAAATACGCAGGTTCACTATACACCAAAGGACCGACACCAAAAGACTTCATGAATGTTCGGAGTTGGTTATTCTATTTTACACTTATATTACGTTTACGTGCTACATTTTAATTGCTAAGCCGATGCAATCATAATATAACGTTTGCCTTAAAAGAATCACTAGTTTTATGAAAAATATATCATATGTATATGTATTAATATTATAATTAATATATAATTTGTGATATTTGATGAAACAGTGACCAGAAGGTTGACATTGCGTTGCGAGCCGCGTTTGGTGTCCGGTGTTCACGATTTCTGGATTGGACAAAAAGCTTTACCTCGGCGGCATTCCGGCGGCGGCGGAGAGCCGGTGGCAGGCCGGCCATGCCAAAGCGTTTGGACAGGTTCGTCACATCGTCAATGTTTGGTGAATAGTGCCGAGTCAGCGCGTCTAACGAGCCCATTGCGTCGCCCTAACATTAAGCCTGTCATTATTTCTCGCTAATGCCTGCCTGTTGTCGGTTAAGCTTAAGTCAAGGATTTTGTAGTTCATAGTTATACATCGCGGACAAAGTCATCCCAGTTTGATGGAACACCGTACGACGTAGATCAAGAGGCATGACGTCGGGCGGGAAGCGCGAAGGTACCACGCTGCTGCCGGACGAAACGTACGAGGCAGTGGAGGGTCGACCGCGCCGCCCGCCCCGACCGAGTCGCCCGTTCCGCTCACGCCGACATAGGCACAGGCAAGTATTACTAACGAGAACTACCCCGTTAAACGTTTGTACTGTAATATATAAAGTTATTTTGGGCTGTAACTCGACTGTTGAACACTGTTATGTATTGCGCAGAGCAAGTCGGCCGGAGTCGCAGCACGACGCCCCCGCCCGGCTTTCCATACGCATTCGCGGTGAGTCGTACTTTTTATTATAAAAAATCTTGTTTTAAACAAGAATCAGCCAATGAATACATGCGGTTCGTATTTATGTCGAGATGAATACTAAACTTCTCAAAAAATTCAATTGGATGATATTGTTTATAAATTTCTGTACAATTACCTACCAGCGACAGAGCCGATGGTGGGAGATTACGTTGATCGTGATAACACAACAAGCACTTCTTAATTGGATGCATCGTCCTAGGCCTTAATACCCAGTAGTGACTATAGTCGCTTGTCGCGTTCGTCCGGTTTATCACTTTCTAGTTTGCCCACGAAACTATAAGAATATGAAACTACTCGTAATTAAACATTTAACAGTCGTAAAAAGAGTATAATTTATATATAAAAACATTTAATAAATAGTGAGAATTCTACTTCTTTCTACGATTATCATATAATTGTAATTAGTGCGTGAGTGAAGTTTGGGAATATCTCTTATAGGATGGACTTGCCGAAAATCTAGCAGAGGCCTGCTGCCATATATAAGTAGATATGGCATGTATGCCATAGCATTTATTAATCAATTCAGGGCCCACATTTCCATAGTGAAATTCTTTATTCAATTAAAATATTGATTTTGTAAGTAAATATTACTGTATTTTTATAGTCATATATTTTTATTCTATTTAGGTTTTTATGGGTCCAGACGGATTTTTTAAATCTGATAGCAACATAATTAATTCGTACTGATCTTTAATAAGATTATATATAATTGATATATAGTCCAGAGATTGTGATAGGTACTTGTGTCCACACATAGTCAAAATTTACACCACATGAGCTTGTTTTCGGTAAATAATGTTATCTCCTAATTCTTAATTATTTCGAATTACTATTGCTTAGATTTAAGAATGTTCATTTTATTATATTCATTTCATGTTTCACAACTGCGCGTTTTTTTAAAGGCAGTTTTTGCCGCGCACCACCACTTTGTGGAACCAGCTGCGTACTGAAGTATTTCCGAACCAATTCGACTTAGGGTCCTTCAAGAAAAGAGCGTACCAATTCTTAAAAGTCGGCAACGCACTCGCGAGCCCTCTGGCATTGAGAGTGTCCATGGGCGGCGGTATCACTTAACATCAGGTGAGCCTCCTGCCCGTTTGCCATAAAAAAAACATGTTTATACTTGTGGTTCTAAATGAGAGAATCCTATACCAATGAATGTAAGATGTCGAGTGATCTTTGAATACTTTTGATGAGAATCGATCGCATCGCTTATAAGGGATTCTAACCACCGTATTCAGTATGACTGCCAAAACAATATGTAGGTATCTATAATAACAATATATTTTATTAACCTTAATTATCAATAACTACAAGTGATAAGTGACGACTATCCTGAACCTCCATCAAGTGATGGTGCTCCGTCAAGCTCATACACAGTAACAAGTGGGTTTTTTGTGGATATATTATTTTTCTTAATATTGGATCTTATTAGCAGATTTAGGTGTGAATTTTTAGATAGGAGTAAGTGTAAAATATTTCGCTGTTATTGATCGGTTCTTAGTTAACAACAGATCACATCTATAGGAGTGCCTCTATTAATTATTACCTAAGTTTTTTTGTTTTGTAATTCAATCGCAAGAGTTAATTTCATAATGTTGCTGAAGCGGCCTCTAACGCATTGTTTTCGCGATTCGTAACTCAAACAGAAACCGATCACGACGCGAGCGCATGCTACATTAGCTCCCTATTACTCGAGCCTTAACGGTAATCTCCACATACCGAGCGACGATAGATGGCGTCGAATTCATTTTATAGAATAAGGTATTGTGCAATACCTCCATATACTACCAGGCTAAAAGGTAAATTGCGTCGGTTGTATGTTTGCTGCTACTTTTATTAGAAGCGAACCGAACCGTTTCGTGATGTGATGTCGTGAGAGTCCGTGGCGGGGGTTGCGGGTGGCCTCACTCTCAGTCGGCGAGAGTCGGTGCGCGCGAGTGGTCGCGGAGTAGACGCGGACGAGTGAAGCGGCGCGGCCGCTGAGTGTGATGCGAGCGCGCCGCCCGCCATGGCCACGCTCGGCCTCTCCAAGGTGTTCATCCTCGACAAGTACTTCACCGAACTGCAGAAGTTCTGGGAGACGGAGAAAAAGCTGCAAGGTGAGCGTCGATGTACGGTGTCGCTTTCCTCCACCCGTGTTCCAAATCCAACCTTTCGAGTTTCGTGAGCCCTTCGCTCTTTTGTGGCGATGACTCACGATGTTTTAGTTTCCTCCTAAAAGTGATGGTGTTTAGTGTGCAGTGATTTCGATAAGATATGATTGCTTGTTGACCCCGAAACTGGAAAATAGTTACAAAGGATCTCCTTTTGAGAGGGGTATGAAATTGAAACCGACTTAAAAATAACGAAACAGAAAAAAGGGCGCTCGCACCTTGGTACAATATAATTTAGAGCTACGTCTTGGGAAATCATTCGAAAGGCTGTGTTTGTGGCGATACCAAACGCCAGCTTAAACCGTACGTAGGCCGTATCCACCTATGAATTGGAATTTTCTAAACTCTACAACTTCTAAAAGAATTTCCTACTAAATTTCATGTAACACATTTCTAGGTATTGATTAAATTTATAAGTATATTTAAAAATTTAAAAGCTTATTTTCTAGTTAAATATCCACCAGATCATGCCACAGTTCTACCTTGCTCATAGAGTGGGTTTGAATATAAAAAGTAACAAAAACTTGTTTTAGAATAATATGAAAGGTAAATTAGGTGAGGCGGGGGGCGGGGGGCGGGCGCAGGTATCTCGGTAAATTCGGCCCTTCCCCGGCGGGCGGCGAGGCTCAATGGATCCGAGAGCCGGTTCTCGGCGCCCTCAAACATATCTATAAGTACATACTAGAGTAGCGGTGCCAACTGCCAGCGAGAGAGCGAAGCGAGCCCCACGCCACCAAACAAACTATACTGTAGAAAGCCTTCGTTCTGTTAAAGCTTTCAAACGAGTAACACCGTATTTATTTAAGTGAGGTACTTCATTGCTCCTTATATATTACGAAGTATACCCTTTAAACCGAATATAAAAAAACAACGAAATAGGAGATAAATAATTAGGTGCGAACATTTTTTCGTGCGCGTCCACGCACAGTTTTGTTTCATTATCAGTTGTGCTTATATTTTCAAAACAAAAACGACCGCTGTACACACAAAACATCGTTAGCTATTTGAGGTTTGCCGATAGATACAATTTCTCACGGATCTAACTAATATCAAGGGTTCCTAAAATATAGCTGCACGATATGATTTTTGCACCAAAACGTATATTTCGTGGCGAGGTCATTTGCCGATGATTGTTAGCCAATCCGATTTTGCATCTAACATCGTTTTTCTATTATATATTTTGAGCAAGTAACACGACAATCGTCAGAAGTCGACTCGCTGAAAGTAAATATGCGAAAGTAGGGAAAGCAAATTGGCCATAGGTACCTAGATGAGATACAGGATCCCGGATCCGGGATCACCTGTGGCGAATAAAGCGTGTGGATACAGTAAGCAATTAGTGGCCGCACTCCGCGCTTCTGCTCCGTAGCCAATCGGATTACCCTTGCACACGCGAGTAAACCCATTTCACCAAAAGACAGAAATTAAAATATTATAGTCTAAGTAAAAAGCACACTCCTCAAAATAACTTAACTTTATATTATTACATGTCCCATCGATATATTTTTGTTTGAAAATGTATCAACTATTTCAGTATGGATGATATGTCATACGCCTTATGTGACTGTCAAAACATTGTTTGTATTCATTTCACCAAGACGAGTAATATTGTCGGATCTCGTTGAAGTTAGGATGAAATCGTTAAAATTCATTTTCTCTTTAAAAAATATTTAAAGTAGCAAGCAGCAAAAAATGTAGGCTGTTATAGAAATACATGTACATATATCAAAGATTTACAGTTATTGTCCTTAAAATAATTTTCAAAGCGCATTTTATAGTATGTATAGGTTAGCGTCGTTCATATGACTAATACAAAAGACATCAACGTGCGCGCGTTACATTTTTTCTAGTGATTTCGCGTAAAAATACATTTAGAAAGCGTAGAGCTCTAGAAAAATTTGTCGTCTTTTAAATGTCACAGTAATGAAACAAAATCATAATTTATATCTGATCAAGATTAGATTCTTCAAAATGGATTTTTTTAACGTTGGCTAAAATATCGTTCAACTTTTAATATTCAACGTCAAGCACCTACTTACATATATGGCTATCACTATTATAATATGTTCTAACAACCTTTGCAATTTTTCTTTCATACTTGCTAGTGATTCTATGGTAGAGGAATAAGAAGGAAGCAGATATGTCATATTTACTTTATGGCTTTTTAAAAAATGACAATTTGTTGAATGTATGTTCACATGTTCAAACCAAAACAGGTTGCATACGTGTTGTTGGAGAGTAGGCACAGCTTGCATGTCTACACTACTGTAAGCCTAAATTCATATCAGCTGATTTATTAGCACGCCGAAGAATAATTATTAGATACTTTTGACCAACGGATATATCCACATCGAACGCAGAGGATTAGGAAGAGAGCTTTTGTTTACATGTGTCTCTTGTGTCGTGTTGTCACAGTGCCATACAAAATCGATCGTGTTGTGAAATATAATACACTCTGCGGTGCTCTGTCAGCACCGGCAGGACGTAGTGAGGCGAAGGGAACTCGGAGCGACGTCGGAGCCGGGCGGGGCGCGTCAGTGCGGAATGTGGCGGCGAGGGCCCGACCGGTCGACGCCCGTCGCCCCTCCGCCGCCCTCTCGCGCATACCATACCGAGTCTCGGTAAATATGTATTATCTTTCAGGCCTGTATTCTAATTCCTAACTCGGTCACCAATTCCTTAGGTCAATACATTATAAGAAAGCTGGATCTAGATTTAAGCATCAGTCATTCTGAACGTGAATTTGTCAAGTAAAGCTAAAATTAAATATCGATAATTTCTATTTTCAGACGCGTCTTCATCGAACGAGGCGGTCCACTTGCAGCGGCGACTGTTGAGCCTCAGCTCGGAACTGGTGACGCTACGCAACCATCTCCACGTGGGCGGCCCCGGCCAATCGGGTGGGGCTCAGGCCCAACCCGCCGCAAGCCCACAACCCGCGGTGCCGCCACGGGCGCCTCTACTGCTGCCCCCGCTTCAGCCGCCACCGCCCCCGCCAGGTTTTAATTTACTGATAGACAAACTAGATAATTACAAATCATAACGCGTGGTCTCGGTCACCGACATGGTCACTTAATTATATAAGCGTTGCCTAGGAGAACAAGATATTTTTGGAATAAGGAATACCTTGTGTAACGATAAGTATTAGCGGGTAATAAGTATAAATACTGGCAGGCAGACAAGGTATAAGTCCATCGTGCTGCCGCCTGTTCATCATCGAACGTGAATATGATTTGAATAATTGTGCAACTTTTGGAGAGAGTTGTTCTCAGAGAAATAAATCGGCATAAGAGCCTCGCTATTATACGTTTTGAGAATATTAAACTTCAGAGGTACGATGGCGCGGAGGCAGCGGCGCCGGCGATGTCGACGACCTCGTCCATCTCCGAGGGCCGCTCACCGAGGACGCCATCGTGAGGGCGCTGCAGACCAGGTTCTACCAAAATAAGTTCTACGTAAGTAGGAAGTTCGCTGTCGTGATGAAAGAGAGAGATCCGATAAGTGATCTAACGTTCAGACTGTGTTTCAGACGTCGGTGGGGCCCATCGTGGTGGCACTCAACGCGTACGGTGACGCCGCCAACGCACTCACGCCGGCTGCGGCGCGTGCTCAACGTCCCGAGCTCACCCGGCTGGTGCGCGATGCTGTGCGTCACCAAGCAGATTCGGGTTGCCCGCAGGCGATCATCCTTTCCGGTGTGTTTTCGCGACGTCACTGATCAACCGGCGTTCTAATAAATCGACATATTCCATAAAGATTGCCGTACTATGTCGGTGATGCGTTATTGTTACGTTTCAGGAGTGTCGGGCTCGGGAAAGACCTATGCTTCTATGGTGCTGCTCCGGCGGCTGTTCGACGCAGCCGGCGGTGGACCCGAGACGGACGCCTTTAAACATCTCGCCGCCGCTTTCACCGTGCTGCGCGCCCTAGGCACGGCTGCGACGCGCGCCAACGCGCATTCGACGCGCATCGGTCACTTCATCGAGGTGCAGGTCACCGACGGTGCGCTGTACCGCACCAAGATACACTGCTACTTCTTAGACCAGACGCGCGTGGTGCGGCCTCCGGCCGGCGAGCGCAACTACCACGTCTTCTATCACATGCTGGCCGGGCTCGCGGCCGACGAGCGTGCCCGTCTGCACCTGGACGGCCTCACGTCTTCCGACCTTCGATACCTTGCGCCCACCGCACCGGCGCGCCCTCGCGCCGACGCCGCCGACGAGGACGCTGCGCGCTTCCAGGCTTGGCGCGGTTGTCTCGGCGTGCTCGGCATCCCCTTTCTCGACGTGGTACGCGTGCTCGCCGCTGTTCTGTTACTCGGAAATCTCGTTTTCGTCGAGAGTTCGGAAGGCGGCGCTGAAGTGGGTGACGACGCGACATTGGCGGCGGTGAGCGCGCTGCTGGGCGTCGGCGCCGCGGCTCTCGCGCGAGGCTTGGCGACGCGAAGCGCTGCCCGAGGCCGAGTGCGCGCGCCGGCGACGGCCGCCGCAGCCTCGCTGGCACGCGATTCGTTGGCGAAGGCTCTCTACTGCCGAACGGTGGCCACAATAGTGCGGCGCGCCAACTCACTGAAGCGGCCGGGCTCCACGTTGGGCACGCTGTCATCCGACTCTAACGAGTCTGTGCACCAGGATGCTGCGTCACGCCGGGCATCTACGGCCGGCAGCGGCGCGCGAGGTCGAGCGGGCGCGCGCTCAATGGCCGTGCTCAACGACGCAGTGCGCCACGCCACCGACGGCTTCGTGGGAATTCTCGATATGTTTGGCTTCGAAGACGCTGCGCCCTCCCGCCTCGAGCACCTCTGCACGAACCTGTGCGCAGAGACCATGCAGCATTTCTACAACACCCACGTCTTCAAGGTAGCCGACGCTTTGACTTCAGATGATTTCCTCGACGCGTTTATACAATATATAGACTTTACTACAACTTAGGAGCACTAGCTAGATAAGGGATTCCAAACAATCAAATCCTAATATATGTATTTCTGTTGTTGGTATTTCTAATACATTTCTAGTACATCTCTACCTTTGGCACATATCGCAGCCTATGCATACAATAACAAGATTGTTTCCACCCCTCATTCCTATGGTATACGGTGGTGAATCAGTGAATAGTTTCAATAAATTCGGTGTTTCGGCCGCAGTCGAGCGCAGAGTCGTGCCGCGAAGAGGGCGTGACGGGTGCTCTGGAGGTGGAGTACGCCGACAACGTGCCCTGCATAGACCTATTGTCTTCACTGCGCAGCGGGCTGTTGGCGGCGCTCGACGCCGAATGCGCCGCCCGGGGCTCGGCCGAGCAGTACGTAGCCCGCGTACGAGCGGCACATCCGCGACTCGGCGACGCGCGGCCGCCGCACCCGCGCCGCTTCACCGTGCGCCACTACGCCGGCGAGGTGGTCTACGACGCCGCTGACTTTCTTGAGGCTAACCGCGACGCAGTGCCGGACGACCTGTTAGCCGTCTTCGACACTCGTGCCTGCGAGTTCGGGTTCGCCACCCACCTATTTGGGGCCGAACTAAAGGCGCTTTCGTCGGCCGGCGGACCAGCCGGCTCCGCATTTCGCGCGTCTCCCACGGCGGCCGGTGGTGCGTCGGGCGGCTCCACTCTAACACAGGACTTTCACACGCGTCTCGACAATCTACTGCGCACGCTCGTGCACGCCAGGCCTCATTTCGTGCGCTGTCTACGTGCCAACGCCACAGAGACGCCAGTGCTCTTCGATCGAGCCACCGTAGCCTCGCAGGTAACACGTCCACAAATAATACAATGGTATCTTTTTTTTTTTTTTTTTACCATATGAGCCACAAATATTATGGTATGGATCACACGGGACGACACACACGTAATTGGAGATGTATACACTGTACATGAGATACAAAGAAACACAAAAATGCCTGCATTACTTATTTTATAGCAACAGCATGGGCATAAAAGAGGAAGCCTTAATACGCCCAGGTTTCGAGTGACACTTTATTCTGAGCGTTTTATTATTATTTGATTATAGTTAGTGCTTTACACTACACTATCGAGAAAAATAAAAACCAAATTGATTTATTCTCTCATATTAACGAGCCAATCTGAACTGTCCATAAAACCGATATTCATACATCAGGTGAGGGCGCTACAGATATTGGAGACGGTGCAGTTGATGGCCAACGGATTCCCGCACCGCATGCGATTCCGCGCTTTCTGCGGGCGGTACTGCGGGCTGGGGGCCCGAGGGAAGGAAACCGCCACCGATAGCGGAGAAGCGACGTGCGCACGCGTCTTACGCGTCGCCACCGCAGCCGCGCCGCCTCCGTCGCATTCGCCTGCTGCCGTACGCTGGGCCATAGGCAAGCGACACGTGTTCCTCAGTGAGGGTATGCGACAGGTATGCATCCAATCCGCAGCGTCTCCTATATCATCTCCCGTTTCCTCGCACCTAAGGGGATCGACGTAACCGTCGAAAACGTTGCAGGTGTTAGAGCGCATGCGGCGCGCCCGGCGCCAGGCGGCGGCTCGCTGCATCCAAACTGCGTGGCGGCGCCATCGCGCCATGTCTCCCGACGCCCCCGTCCGACCCCGACCGGCCCCAATCGCCGGCACTCCGCCGCCGGACTCAAAGTGCGACCCCGCCCTCGTCAAGAAGACCTGCTCGCTTTTTGGTCTCGATCTGGTGAGGGCGATTTGTCCGAATCTCAGAAACGATAATCTAGTCTAATCTAACGGATTTCACGTTTCGTATCGATTAATTTCGCCGCAGGAACGACCGCCGCCGCTGCCTCCGTCCCGCGCCTACACCGTGTCCAACGGCGTGAAACTGGGATATCCGCAGCAACGCACCGTGGCGACGGACTGGGACGAGGCGGGGGTGCGCCTTCGCGCAGGGGAATCCGTGCTGGCGCTGGGCGCGGCCTCCCGCGGCCGCGTGTCGGTGCAGGTGGGCGGGCGCACGATTTCGGTGCCGCACTCGCTGCTCTCGCCTCCCCGCGCCACTCGACCCGCCCCGCCGCCGCCTCCGCCGCCGTAGTCTGGCCGTCGCGAGAAGAGCAGCTCCAGTGTTAATGGCCGTGTGCTTCTGTAGATTGTGGAAAGTGAAAAGGAACTCACCCGTAGTGATCACATAGGAATTGACCGAAAACGAGTCAACTTAATGTGTGGCGATTAATTTAATTGTGTACGTATAGTGTAATTTATGACTATCAGTATTTACATATTACCATAATACAGGATAACTATCGCTAGATGAGAGTCTGAAAGGTATGCGTGACGCATTATCCGTTTCCGTCGCGTCCCGTCAATGAACATTGACATCGCGGCACCTGTCGAACACTCCGTCTCGTAAGCTTGCCAATAAGAGTCTGATACATTGTTAGTTGTGCGGAGAAAATTATTATATCTATAAATAAAAGTGTATATTCAAATGAAGTGGTTTTATTTAGTCGAAGTGGAATGTGAGCGAGATGCGACGGCGACGAGCTGTCTCGCGGCTTCGCCTATTTCGAGCGTCCCTCTCCCTCTTGGCGTGTTTCTTTTGTTGCACTCGAACTGTTCGGTTGTTTAGTGCTGTTTATATATTTGTTTGATATTACTGAGACATGTCGTTTAGAAACGAAAGTTTACAATTAAAAAATAAATACCAAGTTACTTCATATTAAGATAATGTATTATGTTCTCAGAAATTGCTAAGACAAGGGAGAACCAGAATTAAATCTAACTTAACTGTTTATAAAATTTTCCAACGCCGTGAGTCTCTCAGAAACACTAACAATGTTAAAGCAATAATACTCTAGAACGAGAACCTTAATTATGTTTTCCTATAATAAATAGTAATAATTGAGAAAAAGCCACGAACACGAGGCGATGAAAACACCGCCAATATTTATATCAAAACAGTAATCTGCAATAGATTTAATCTTAGCCTTTGACCAATTCGGTCCAGAGACATCTAGAGCTCCTCCGACTATCGTACCTACTGTATAATATTTATTTACTAAGACCTATTACAATCAGCAAAAACTTGGCAGTACAGGGTCCGCGACGAGGTAGATACGTGTCTGAACGATATACGAACGTTTATTTATAAAAGTACACAACGAACAGAGTCATTTATAGTGGACTTAGCAAAAGTACAAATCGTTCGAAACACACGTTAAACACTGCTTAACCTACGTTTTAAGTTCAAAAACACTTCACGATAAATATTAAAGGCAGCTCTATTTCTAAAATGTCTCCAACGAGTCAACAAAAGAATAATTGTAAATTTAATAATATCATTTCGCCTTCAATTTCAGCACGAGACGTTCAGAGAATCCAACAATCCGTCAACAATTTCATTACAAAGATATAATATAACCGTGTTTACATCTAATTTATCAACATTTAACTTCGGCGATAAAGCCAATCAATGGTCCGATGCAGCCCAAACATCACCCAGGACGCGTCAGCTGCATCGTGAAGCGATCACATTTCCCCAGGTCCAGCATTAAATAGGAATATAAGTGCACACGATCGACTTCTTTCCCAGAATCGTACGCTAAAGCGTGGATGCAAAATATCGTCACCAGTTAAACGAAATATTGAGTTTACGAAAGTTTGGGAAATTTAAGTCGATTTTTGTGCAGTTAATGCCTCAAGGAAAGAATTGAATAAATATCATGATTTCATCGTTCATTCGCAAGTTCGAAGGGTGTCACTAGAATGCAGAGAACTGTGTGAGAGTGAAGCGCAGACGAGTCGACGAGACATCAGATGGTGCGGGCGCGACAGCAGAGTGCGCGCAGGCCTCGGGGCTAGTCGCGGGCGATGGGCGTGCTGCACATGGCCGATGGACGCCGGGCCGCGAACGGAGTGCGGGGGGTGCCCTCTCCCCCCGACCCCTCCGCGACCTCCTCCGTCCCGCGGCAGAGTGAAGAGAACACCGTGCTCGAAGAAACCTCGCGCACGCATCGCCGCTGCTCCGCTGCAGTACGCATAACGAACACGTCACTCTTTGTTTTAAAAGTTTAAGAGCACACATTTTACCACTTTGAAACCTCTAAAACTATTTTGGTATAAAGACCGTAATTAATTATCGTCATAGAATGATCTACCTTTCAAATGTCAAGTGTGCGGTCCTAATAGTATGACAGACAGACTTTCACATGTCAATTAAGTTTAAGTTTGCGTCTTGATAATTACCGATCAAATTGTGGAGGTTGTCTATGGTGACTTCAGAGCTGTAAGTGGCGTCGACGGCGCGTTGGAGGAATGCTGTCCACGCACTCAACTCGGTCTCCTGCAATATCATAGATTTTTATTATTTAGATAGAAATTTCGCATTTATTTATTAATTCCTAAGCGGGTGTGTACTGCCTCATTTGTCTTCCGATCGGGATACCTCAGGCTCAACTGGACGGACGGCTTGTTCGCCTACGCTTTCTTAGAATAGAGATAAACCGCTGTGGTCTGACTTTTTTAATACTATATTAAATACTCTGTGATGTCTTCAGATTTTTATTCTAATTTTGTTAGCGTTTTAGGCATTTTTTTGAAATTAATAGACCATTACGAAATCCCACTTACAGCTAAGTTTCAATTGACACAGTTTAAATAAAGTCGAAACGATACAAAACAATTGACATCTCGCGATATCTAATTTCATTTGTGATTGTAGTTCGATTCCAATGGCACAATAATTTAGACGGCTGATTATAATTTACATCAAGAGTAAAAATAGAAAACTTGTCCACTACATCGAGTGCGTACGTTCCTCGCTTCATAACTATAACATCTGGCAGCCGAGGGCCAGAGCGCAATGCAGCATATAAATAGGCGTGACGCTCGAGGACCATCGAGGCGGACTTAACATTTTCTCTTTTTAATTCCCGTACGTCGGCAAAGCACCTAGAAACTCAACGTTACGGAGATGCGAAACGTTAATATAATTTAAGAGGCGTGGGTCGGCAGCGACCGATCAAATTAGCGCGTTCAATGAGTCCATCCTCGCGTCACCTAACGCACGAAGCGCTATAAATCGCGCCGACCACAGCCTGCTGAGGCGAGCACTAATAATAACTCGCGCAAGCAGTTCATCCGTTCCGATCATAATTCGCTTCCTCAAACTACATGAACGCATCTCTCGAACTAAAGAGTATTTATCATAACATTTTTATTACGATCATTTACATCACCTCCTTCTTAAGATGAAACGGTGACGTCAATGTAACCATAGACAAAGTATGTCAAGGCCTTCCGAAACTTCCGAAGCGGGCCTAGAGATGTGTAACGTCTCTTTCCGGACGAAAAGGGGATCAATGTTAGGTCCTCGTAACTTGAGGCCACTTCACCGGCGGACGGTGTAGAGGCGCCATTCGCCAAGTGTTCCATACAATTCGGATCTCATGTCAAGACAACGATCTTGTTTTAAGTGACGCTTTCGTGTAATTCGACGCGTAGACGCTAACATATTTTTGGAAATACTTAAGAGATTTTATATCACGTTTTAAGATTTATCGAAATATATTTATAGTTTAACAAACAAACATTTACTAATACTATATCTTTCGCAATTAAACGTGAAAAATATTTGTACTTGCCGATAACAATATCTATAAAATAAAACGCTATTCTCATGACTACCCGAGTTCGTTCGAACGAGGTCAGATGTCGGCGCAAGGTGAAGGATCTTGCTCCTGTTCCGTTAGGTACGATTGCTTAAAAATACATTTTTGCTCAATCTGCAAACTATTATGCATACCTAGCATTCATCAAGTGGCGTTCATATGTCTGATTCTACGGAAGCTGAGTTTAGGTGTTCCGTTTAAAACTGTATGACTGTCAGAATTAGTGCAGCAGGTGGAAACTTATTCCGTTATCAATGAGGGCAGACTCCTTATCGCTGTAAGTTACCGAACTGATAAGTGTTAGATCTCCGATTGACCTACTGCTCCCAAAACCATAGGAACATTGCGCTTGTGTAGAATGAGTAGACGTGTCGTGTTTTCCTGTCGCGTGCGCTTTCACTACGATTATATTAATGACAATGCAAAAATTTCACATTTTAGTAAGATTAGTGTACATTACTATTATTGCCTAATTGTGTTTGTTTAATAAAAACAAAATGGTTTTAAATTAAATTATTAGAATGGGATGGGTGCGTCGAATTCGGTAGTGGTAACCCTAAGCATCACTGAAGATTAGAAAGTGGAAAATGACATGTGGATCCCATGCGGTAACATTGCTGGCTCAATAATGCCCGAGGCTGCTGATGTGTGACGAGATTCGTCTCGGCTGTATACCACCACATACATTGTTTAGATTTGGTATACGATACAAATTTAGAATTAATTTATTCTGAGGGAAAGTTAATTTACAAGCACTTGACTCTAGACAGTCTCTGACGCTAATACGTGCTCTAGTGGGCCCACTTATAGTGCAGGCTTAATCAGGAAACTCAAACAGTTGGGTGATAATAAAAGGCCGAGCGATAACATCGACAATCGATAAAACAAAGCGATTTAGTTAACGACACTACGCGTGTCCTCATTCCGCTGCTCGCGTGTGTCCGATAGTCGCCATAGACGTCTCTAGAGTGGCTTACTCGCATTGCGAGGTTCTGTTACCCCATAAATAGCTTGAAAATATGCACTCGGGACACAAATATTTTAGTTGTGTTAAGTACGCCCTTCAAGGATACTTTCTGATAATTTCGGGCACGAGACTTAGCAGCTATATATAGAGGACTAAATTCTCTTATCGCTAGCATTTCTGAAATCTGTAATAACAATATTTACGACCGCGAAACAACGTGTTCTACATACTTAGGTGCAGCTCATCAGAAATGCGAGTGCAGGGTATACTGTATATGCTCAGCCGATGTTTATGACGTGTCAAGTGACTAAACTAATTCGCATTTTATGCGTCCAACGTCAAGTTCAAAGATTTTTTTAAACAGTTTTTATTTTTCTCTCTTGAATTAAGTCGTAAGCATTAAACCTTATTGCACTAATGTATTGAGTGTCAAGTAAATCGCTAAGCAGATAGTTGGTAGGACAATACCTACAACACTATATACTTTACCTCTAAATAGTTTTTTAAGGTCCTTAGAGGTAAAGTATATAATGCGGAAATGTTGTAGATACTGGGGTTACGTGTGTCAAATAAGCACACTCGGCGTGGTAAGCGATCTCTAGAGAAGCACCGTTTACGCGTATCTTACGCACCCTAAATATTATTGCATGTGAGAAAGATGTATTTAATTGCACACTGGCTGATTTCACAAGAATTGCATTGTTTATAATTATTAGTTATAAACTGTTTTTAGATTAGTTTTCGAATGTTTTAGAAATGTTTTAAACATTAGTATTAAGGTACTGGAAAAAATATAAAATAAATAAAGAAATTAAAAAAACATCAATCCAAGACAGAGTGCAATAAACGGATTAATAATATTATGAGTAGTCCCGCTCTGCATTGTCAACAATCGACATAGCGCAATCGTATTAAGAGGCAGACTAGACGTCGGGACAAGGGCGAGTCAGTTCCTCTTCGTTAAATATTATGCTATTCATAAATTAACTTTTAAAGTATTGAGAATTTTAGCTTTTATCGGTTCACTATTAATAAGCCTCTAAGCTGATTAAATTTTATTATAAGTGCATCTTCAGATCAACTAATTTAATACATAAATAATAATGCAATTTTAAGAATTTCAAATTGGGAGCTTGCAGCGTAAAAATTTTCAGTTGTTTTGAAATACTAGATATACTTCACCGTCAGTAAAGCAACTAACATATATAGGACTGCGAACGCAATAGATATTAATAAATCGTCATGCGGGTTGGTGAACTCTGTCAGCACTAGTGGGGCTTCGTCCGGCGGGACTCCTCATTGCGGCCAGAGAAGCCCCAGCCTACCCCACCTGGCCTGGGTCAACGCTAACGAGATAATTGCCTTGGAGCTCAATTACCTAATGTCTGGCGCGATAATTGCCCCTCCGACCTCGGTGGCCCGTGCTGACAATCTGTGGCCTGTAACTTGTTTTCGTAAAGGAACATATAGATTTATGTATATTTAACAGTCTGTAAATACCACACGGCCTTCTTCGACTACCTGTTACCAGTCCACACAATGGTGCAGGTTCCCACGAATCTATTGTGCAAAAACAAAGATCAAGCGACTGGAAACTTTAAATTTATATATCAACTAGCTGGTGCCCGCGTCTTCGTCTGCGCAGGATTAGTATTTCGAGTAGCTTATATTAGCGTGGCGTAGAAACGAACTAACATTAGTGCCTCGCACGACACTTTTGATCGGTATGGGTTATTTTGTAAATGGATTTGTCTGAGAATATCAAAACCGTAGAAGCCTTCTCAAAAAATAATCGGTACTCGAGAGCAACCTATGATTGTCCGGAACTCTGGTGAGCCGGCCATCGTGCGCCTGAATAACCATGTCCCGAGACGCGGTTTGTACACTAACAACTACTACAGCAGCCATTTCATTTGTGGCCGGAATTGAATCGTCTTTCGTGTTCACCGCGTGGTACACGATCTGGGTGTATCTCTATATTGTAATAATCGCTAGCCACTTTATCTTTAGCCATTTTAAATTCATTATAACTAAAACGTTGTGATCGTGTAGAATTTTTTTATTTTTTGAACTGTGTTTCTTTCCACACTTGGTACGTACTCAGAACACCTATCAACTTGTGCTTTCTCATCTGATTTGAACATGGTTCATATGGACCTGTTATAACCAGGAAATAAGCTTGCAAAAAAAAATGGTTACGTATTAGTAGCACCAAGCAAAGAGCCAATTGTGTGGTATATTTCCCTTGTATCCCATCTCAGAAGTCCGTTGAGATGCCAGATATTTAGCGTTCTGTTGACGTCGAGTTGGATACTGTTCGGGTGACTCCTCAGGTCAGGTCAACGACTGCCTGTTCAGGCCTTCGCAGTTCGAGCTTCATTATTGCACTCGGAAAGATTATACTTACTAACGCTTTTGCGGCATTAATCTTAGGATTTGCTTTGTCTACACTTCGAAAAAATACCGTCAATGACGTTTGCGCTCACGCGTCTACCCGCATTCAGGTCGCGAACTGACAGCGATGAGCGACTTCTTCCCCTACCACACACGTCGTGCGTACGACTTTAGTTGAATTAGAACGTACCTACATACCTACTTACTTGATATTTTGGACAATTCACACAATAACTTTATAAATTCTAGCCTACGTGTTATTCTTTTGAATTAACTATATTATTGTAAAGTTTGATTAATATCAATCCTTACAAACTTTCGCATTTATAATATCATTAATATTATACATACATATATGTACTTTGTTTTGGTTGGTGATGTCAATGGAAACATAGGGCTCAGTTTTGAACGGCTTTGTGGGTAGACAGCAGGAGACTGCGGGAGATGTTCGCAAAGTTCTAAAATTAAGATAAAAAAAGAAATTCAGCTCCGAAACTGAACAGTTAAGCAAAATGTAGCCCACGAGCAACAATACACACCCGCGATTGGCCCAATAGCACGACCACACCTACATAACCGAAAATTATACTTTCTCTCCTCTCTCAGGATGCTCTGTAATCATTCTGACATCTCGGATATTCGGGCTCTGAGCTCACTCCTAATTAATCACGGCTAGTTGACCTTAATCCGAATTATGACGATATCATTCGCTTCGCCAAATTTTAATCATGACATATCACTTATCAAATCCTATAAGTGTCATTTTTTTTTAATACAATTTATATAGTATTTTATTAATCGCAATAAGCAGTGCCGCGGCTTTATTTGTGAAATTTATTGTTTGTCAATCTCTCTTAACTGCTTAGTTTAAGAGTAAAAAAATCGGCGGAACGCTTTAAGCTCAGAAAACTCATCATTTTTTCCTGTTGTTTCTATTTAATTTTTTCATAAATTGTTTATAAGTATTAAATTTAGAGTTACGAATGTAACATGGAATGTTACGTGGGTGAATTTATAGATTTATTTCTTTCTTTCAAGTAGCTAAATCGACTAGATGCGCGTGAACAAGCACATTGAGTGAAGAAAATTGCCGAGGACCAATTAACGAGGTTGTAGCGGTTAGCGACCTCAACGCCTCAAACAACACGGCACATTGATGCAGGATATTTAAAAAACACATGATTTGTCAACATAAGCAGGTACGACAACGGGCTAGGCGTCGTTTGACTAAATTAATAATGGCCGTAGACATGGCATAATAAATGCCAAAAAGTAATCGCTAATTTTACCAAAAAATATGTTATACGTTATTTTGAATTATTATTTCATATTGCTTACAAGACAGTAAGCCAACGACATGAGCCGGAAAAGCGACCGCTTCCACCGACATTATAAGCGTAACCGAACAAGTAGTATCGAGATATCGTGGAGTGTGGAGTAAGGAGCGCACGCACCGTTTTCATGGATCTAGTGTCTGCTGTACTTGATGACCTCTCCCCGGGTTTATTGGATCTTACGAGGGGCTGTCGAGAAGTTCGTCGCAAGGGTGTTCTCACCAAGGTAGGCGTTAATTGAGTGATTGTTTTTTAGTATATATTTCCATTCATTGTTAGTATATGTTCCAATTTGCTGCCAAATCGGGTTTATCGACGAGTAAACTAGTAAATGGGGAAACGACTAGCCACTATGGAAAAATAGACAATCGCGCGCGATTAAATTAACAATTGTAATTGTAAAAAATATTTTTTTTGACAGTATTGATAAGTTATTTGACAGATCTGATAATTAGGGTTTAGAGAGAATACATATAAAAGGAAAAATAGTTTTAGGGCCTGTTTCACAATGTATGGATAAAGTACCAAATAGCTATGCAACACATAAATTATTTGAAAGATAAAAGCAAAAATACTGTTTATCCTACCAATGAGTAATAAATAGCTTATTTGGAACTTATCCAGACATTGTGAAACAGACCCTTAATGTTTCATATGATTACCCTTCCCTGTCATTCCGCGAACTTTTTGACCGCCCCTCGTAACGACAGCCAAATATTAAAATCATTTTCGACAGCTTTTCAAAATATCTTCATAAAACAAACGCGAAAAGCGAGCTTAATTAATGAGCCACCGCGGCTTGCAAATACTGCAAAGGCGAACTTTGTGAATCGCTACGGTCATTAAAACCTACTCATGTCGCCTTGTATTAGGAAAATGTTTTACCCGCAGGAATGTTTAATTCAGTAAAATAAATTACAAAAAATAACCGTATTTAATTAACGATTTATGAATAAAACAGTATCCGGTGCCCGCTTATGACATACACCACATTTAGCAATGATATGTTATTAGGAAATCAATGAGTTATATGTATCTAATTGATACTCGTCGAAGACTTAAAACAACTCGACATACACGAGTCTGAAGCTAACAAGCGTAGTGTAAAAAGTTCATTTCATTGTTCACTTTTTCTGTTCAGAGATAATTTAATCGGTCACTCCTTATCGCCCTTTATTGTTTCTAGAGCGATAAAATAATAATTACATATACTTACTTTAAATATTTTTTAACCCCTAAGTAAGTGGTTACCTTTTCTCGCCGAGTTAAATTAAAGAGATATATAATTAAAAATGTAAATTGCACGTTTCTAATAACATGTGGACGTATAATTCGGGCCGTAAATATTGCTCGTCCGCATTTATTGTTTGTCAAAACTTTAATTCAGAACCGAGTAAGTACTTTATTTAGTTGGATCCCCATTGTGGTTTTAGCACAATTTATCAACTATTATAAAACCATTTAACTAATAAGTTATATCTGCCTACTTTTTGTTTTAATCATAAAAACATTCAATTCCATTATTATATAAATAATACAGTGGTGGTTGTATAATTACAAACACAAACTGTATCAATTCTGATTAAATTTATTGTGGGTTCAAGTGAGTTTTATAATGATTTAGAATTACAATGAGATGATTTTCTTTAAGTTGGAAATAAATAAATTGATAATAATAAACCATATAATAAGCTAGCTCAGTTATTTTACAACAATATTATAAAGTTAAAAGTTTTAGAATAATTTAATTTTACAAAACTCTGACCCCACCACTTTAATGAATCATTATAGTAAAAAATAAACAATTTAACATGGGTCAAAATAAAAATATTGGTTAAATAAGAGAAGTATTTACCATCTTGGCGAGCATGGTGTCCATTTGAGGACGGTGGGCGGCGGCGAGCAAGTGTCGTATTTGCGAAGCATTAGCAACACATTGTGTCATGCAACGCTGCAATGCCGCAGCCTGTCTTACTAGGGCAGCTGACAATGGTACTCCATCATCCCCTCCAGTACGCAACACTGTCTCCAGCACCTGTGCATGCTCTGACACAAACTCTAGGCACCTCTGCAACTCTGCCGCCTTACGCTGCTGACGATCTAAAAAAACAATCTATTTATCCTATACTTACACACAGTTGTGAGATATAAAATTAAGGTTCCATAATAGATTAAGCCCTCTTGAAGACCTGTTGTCAAGAGACAGACATCTTTGAATTTGTGAATAAATAACATTATATCAACAAAACGATGATGATGAAACTAACTACTTGGAATTATGATTAAAGTAGAGTCATAAATTCATCTGAAATGTATTGAAGTCTTTACTGTCAGTAACTATTCCATATTAAGATAACAGAAACATATTATGTGAAGATCAATGTTTTTGGAGAAACATAATTATTCTCTAAGTAAAAAATGCTGAACTTAGAGTTAAGATTCAAAGTGACCCTTTATTATAATGCTTCCAAGAGTGGATTCTAGTTGATCATTTTATTAGTAAACAAACTTTTGTATATGAACTTATTTATAAAACTAAATACTTTAAGAATGGAGTGTGTGACCTTCATGTAAATAGAGCTTATTTTAATAAAATAAAATCTTACCATGAAAATCATAAATTATTTGGGTTCTTCTTTGAAATTTCTCCTCTTGTATTTTTCGCTCAATATTAGCTTGTTTTTCTTGAGCTTCAAGGATTTCGAGAAATGAGCAAAATATAGATTTTCTCTCGTTTGAGTTTCTAACGGTCTCTTGCATTTTGAAATGTATGTTTATTTGAATTGTTGTCGTTTAATAAAAATACCAATATTAATATAAAACAGTAGATTATAAAATATTTTGTGCTTTATTAACGATATATTAAAATTGAGCAGTTTCCTAAACTCATAAAAGAAAATAATATTCAAGAACCACACACAAACACTCACTACCAAATAAGAAAAACGACTAGAGCAGGGCAGAGGCAAATGGCAATACAGCATTCAGCAGACAGCAACGAGAATTTAAATTTTTATTATGACTGTGACAACTAAAATGTCAAATATGATTTAAGTACAGATTGCATAACGTCCATTTTTCACACAGTCAATGTCTATTTGAGCGAGACTCCATATAACATAATAATATATATCTTTTAATTTAACTGTTTTGTCTCTAAAGAAACAAATGATACTTATTATTAAAAGAAACATAAATAATGTCAGCTCTCCATTCCACCATTGCACTGGGAGGATGACTCACTGGGCTAAACCGTGAAGGAGAATACCGATCTTCTGGTATGTTTCTTTGCATTGAAGTCCACTTTGGATGACCAAGGGAAGGCATAGACATAATTGCGGTGTGATACTACAATGTCTGAAGTTATATTTCGGCAACGTGGTTTCCGCAAAGCTTTATTTTCATAGGACATCAATAAGTCTGGCGGGCCTGATGGCATACCACTAATTGTGTTGCGTGTTTGTGCTCCGGGGTTTGCACTGGTATTAACGCGCCTTTTTTGGTACCTGTACTCGCTCAGCATTGTTCCGAAGTGCTGGAAGACCGCTTCAATACATCCGCTCCCTAAAAAAAGCGATCGCTCTGATCCGTACAACTATCGCCCAATAGCTATAGCCTCCTTGTTTGGAAAGCGCTGGTGGTAAGTTTTGGGAATTGGGTGTTTGATATGGTAAGGTGGACTCAGTTTTCCCACTTAGACCCAACATCAATCGCGTTTAGCAGAGAGCTCTGCTCTTGAAGCTTCCAAGATATGGGCTCCCCGAGAAATTATGCAACTTTTATTAGGAAGAGGATTACTAGGAAATTGTTAACGATACACAATAAGTAAAACATATAATGAAAAACATAAATTCAAACTCCAGACTTAAATAACGTGGGGCACATGCCCCACAATCCACATTGGGAACACTGCTCTAATCTTTAAAAGCTCGGTTATTATAGTTAATTTAATGTGGTTTCTACTTTCTATGCTTAGTTCTTAGTGAGAATCTATGGTTTAATGTTCTGTGAACATGATTGACCAAATTTGAGTACTGAATTTACGAGAATATCTGTCAATATCAAACAAAACTTGTAGCGGCAATTGAATTAATTTTTTACATTATAACAAAATTTGTGCTGAATTTATCTTAATATAATGGCTCGTGAAAGTAGTGCTGGATTTGATAGACATATTACTATATTTTCTCCTGAAGGAAGATTATATCAAGTTGGTACGTATTGGGTTAATATTGAATATACCACTATAAGTAGTGTAGTGGTTATATGTTTAATTTTAATAAAATATTTATATTCGATTGTAAATTATTAATAAACATACTCTGTACAGCTTAGTTTATAAACATCCCTTTATGTAAACCTGTTTTCATGTAATACATGTATCTTGTAATACTATATCATCTATCTTGTCTTAGAGTATGCTTTGAAAGCAATAAATCAAGGGGGTCTGACATCCGTGGCCCTGCGCGGGGCGGATACAGCAGTAGTGGCTGCGCAGCGCAAAGTTCCTGATCGTCTTCTAGATCCAAAGTCGGTTACACATCTGTTCACACTCACAGATCGCATTGGCTGTGTTATGACTGGCATGACAGGTACTGCTGTATTTTTTATGCCTTATAACTACAACAACATGTTTCATTATTCTTTATCAATATTCAATAATATTCTACCATATTGTAACTGCTTCAATCATTTAATTTGTAATTACATTTTCCACATGGATCACATATTGTGAGATTTAATGTCATTTGCTTTGGCAGCGGATAGTAAGTCACAGGTGCAGCGAGCTCGGTATGAAGCTGCTAATTGGCAGTACAAATATGGCACAGAGATTCCAGTACACATCCTGTGTCGCCGCATTGCAGATATCTCTCAGGTTTATACACAGAATGCTGAGATGAGGCCACTGGGATGCAGTAAGTTCAATCAGCTTTCTACAGTTGATATATATATATATGATACTTTAGAGAACTAAGTGAATATAAATGTCCAATAAATGCAGGTATGATGCTAGTTGCCTATGATGAAGAAAACGGCCCCAGCGTGCTAAAGACAGACCCTTCGGGGTACTATTGCTCATATGCTGCAGTGGCAGCCGGGGCCAAGGCCACGGACGCTAATGCCTACCTAGAGAAGAAGCTGAAGAAGCGCTCCGACCTATCATCCGATGAGGCTGTGCAACTCGCAATCACCTGTCTCTCTCACGTTCTGGCTGTCGATTTCAAGAGCTCTGAAATTGAAGTCGGCCTTGTCACCAAGGAACATCCAAAGTTCAAGTGAGTTCAAATTTTTTCCATTTGCAGCTTCAATCATACTTCATATTGATAAATCTGACCTTTTAAGTTATTGTATTATTAATATATGTTGTTTGGCAACTTGGCATGACCAGACTAATACAAAACCGTATACCAGTAAATAAATCCATTATTGATATTGTTGCAGGGTTCTATCAGAGAGTGAAATAGACAGGCATCTCACTGCCATTGCCGAAAAGGACTAAAAGTTCAAGAAATTTATAAATACTGTGTAATTTTACTAAAACTGAATAAAAATGCTGGTGTTGTAAAGTTGTGTCATTATTTGCAAATTGAATTCTACATATTCAATAATCGATGTCCGCAACAGCTTTCCTAAAATGTAGCTAAGTACTACTCGTAAGTAAGAAATATCTGTGTGTTTGTAAAGAACAAAAATACAGATGCAAATTGTGTAAAGGCTCAAAAAGTACTCAATCAATTTATTTAATTTACTTCACAAAGACTTCGGAAATGGTTTATTGTTTGTTTAGACAGAACGATAAAAGACGTAGCGGGGATACAGTGGATGCTAAATAAAATGTTAAAGAGTCGGTGACAGGGAATAGGCACAATAGTACAATACCGAAGTCGAAAAGTCTGTCGTGTACTATTCCACGAGCAGTCCCATGTCTCCCGTCGGGATATCGTCGAGAAGGGCCCGAGGCATCTCGGGGACCGCGTCGGAGAAGGCGTGCACGTGGCAGCAGAAAGCCAAGCCGTAAAGTGCCGTCTCGTAGCGTCGGTCGCGCCGCAGCGACAGCAGCCACGGCACGCGGCCGCACGCACTCTCGCAGAACACCGTCTCGCGCACCTCGCTCACCGCCACGAAGGGGTCGTTCAGCACCACTACGGCGAGCGCGCGACGCCGGCGCCGGTCCACCACCACCGTCCACACGTACCGAGGTACGGGAAACCGGTCCCCGATCAACCGTAGCGGTGTCCGCGCGCCGGACGCGCGCACTACCCCCTGCCCGTGCGTGCCCGCGTAAATTTCTAGCGACGGGTCGTGCGTCAGGAGCCGGGCCACGTCCTCCTGCAGATGACGCAAGTTACCTTCCTTGACGCTCGTCCATGCGGCCACCGTGTTCGAAGCGAATCGCGAGACGGGCGCGTACCGATCCTCGAAGTAAGATTCGGCCAGGAGCTTCGCACCGGCAATCGTCTGACCGGCGAAGGCGACCCCGTCGTGTTTGAATATCTCGCGCAGGCGCCGATTGAGGCTAGCCTCGTCCGAGTAGAGCGTTTCGGCGCGACGGCGAGTGCGCGCGTCGAACATCTCGTTGAAGTTTCCGAGCAACGAGAGCGTAGACCGAGCGTGGTCGTGCGGCGGCAGCGGAGATGCGCCGCGGACGTGAGCCATCGTAGCCACGCCGCGATCCTCGTCGTAGCACAAAGTCGCGAGGTGCCGCACCGCCTGTGACGCGTCCGCGAGCTGATACGCCCGTCCCTGCAGCGGCGCCGCGCAGTGTTCCACCTTGAAAGGTAATGAAGTAAGTCGAGTAACTTACGGTAGCCGACGCCCGTAATCGTCGACTACGAGATCGCTGTCGACGTCGTTACCGTGTGCAAGACGTCCTCGAAGATTTCCTCCTGGCAGCCGAGCTCCAGGAGGTGCCGCAGGGAAGCGTCGTGCCCGAGACGGAATCGGCCGTCCTCGCAGACGGCGACGACTGAGGCGCGCAGCGGATCCAGCAGCAGACGGCCCGCGCCGCACGAGAACCTGATCTCGTCACCGCTGCGCACGCGCATCTCGCCATCGACTGCGCGGTGTGACGTCACCAGCGGCATGTGCTCCGGCAGACACTCCGGGCACCCCAGCTCGATGACGCATTCCGCTGTAGGAACACTATATGAAATGTTTGTCGATACCGTCTGAACCTTCTCAAGTTTTTAGAGCCAATTACTAGTACTGAGCGAATAGCTTTAAAAGAAGATAAAAGAGTCAGTTCGGCCGCATACCGTTGCGTGTATAGGCAACAAAACACAAGTAGGTTAGTATTTATAATGAAAAACCCAAAAACTTACTTTGACTAAGTAACGCGACATCGAAAGAACAAACGAGCAGCAGTAGTGGCAACATCCCGAACACTGAGGCGCGGGTCGTGATAAGGCGGGGTTATCCCGACGTGACCCGACTCGGTGTACGCAACCCCCTTATTGTGTCATCTCATTTAAAAATGGCCTCTTTGTTTCGGTTGACTGTTGAAGTTAACTTAGACAAGGGAAATAGCATATTATGCGAGCAAGCTAGTTACGAGACAAATGGTGACGGTTTAAATAATAATAACAATAATAAAAGTAGATCGTTTATTATGAATGTAATATACAAATTACAATGCCAATTTAATAAAAAAGCGGGTAAAAACCGACGACACATACACCATACGATAATATTGTTTCAAGTATATAAAGTACATCGCTTACACTACGCTATACTAATGGGCGACCCACGCTTTATTGACCGCGCCTTAACTATATCGCAGCACGGCGCTTTAGAGAATCCGTTTGTGGGTTCTACGAGATGTTGGGTGGGGCACCTTTCTAGACAGAGTAAACTGCAATTCAAACAATTTATTAATGTGAATATTAATCTTTTCTTATCTTTATCTAAACCAACTAAATCACTTCAATCGTTTAAGGGACGTTGAGGGTCCCCATTTGTGTTATGATGAAGATGGATTGACAAATCCTAAGTTACCTAGTCCCTTAATAACCACAAAGTATAATTTATATTTTAGTTGAAGAATTTTCAGCATTGACCATTACAATTCACTCTATTTTTCGCCAATAAACAATAGATGCATAGAGTACAGAAGTGTATTTAAATTAACGAAAGAGAAATCTCTGGAAACTCAGACTAATTCAATGATAGTGAGGCCTCAGTAAGCTTACTAAAGATATCCTCAACACATTGAACCAACCAACCAACATAATAACATGTTAAAGCGTAATTGACAGGATTTATCTTGAATTTTAATAATTATAAGAAAAAGATATCATTTCATTTCTCACGACATTGATTTAGCATTCCAAAGAGAATTGAAAAAAAAATTACTTTAATTATTTAAGCACATATAGCCCGAAAGTAGTCAATAATGCGGTACAACTACTGACACATCACTGAGAACAATGCTAACTTGTTTCGGGAACTACTATTCACTGACCACCGCCAACATCCATAAAATAATTGCGACAAATAGTCCCGATATTACGTAATGGAGATATGGTACGCTAAGTATGGGGGTGGTCGTGGGCTGGTAGCCTAGGAGCAGCAGGCGCGGGCGGGCGGTGCACGCGAGGGTCGGCGCTCGACTGCTATGCGCGCCAGGTCGGCGTCCGCCTCGCGTCCCGCTGTCTTGTCGAGGATGGCCTCCGCTAGCTCTGAGAACGCGCACTCAATGTTTATGTTGGACTTGGCCGACGTCTCCATGAACCGGATCCCGTGCTCGCGCGCTATCTGCAAAATACCACCCTTTACATTCTGACAGAATGAGTGTCAAATAGGTAAAGACAGAAATGATTTTCCATAGAACATGATTTTACAAGACAATGCAAATTGAATTGTTAGCATGAGCAACCAAATTAGCAAATATGACCTCAGACTTTAGGAACTTCCTATACTGACTATTTAATAATATGCAAAAAACTGACACAAAGTTCACTAAACACAGATGTGACTTTCTAAATAATATATAATGAATAATATTCACCGCCTCTCCACGTTCTTTGCTGACAACTCTTTTTTCTTCCATGTCACATTTATTGCCAAGGATCATTTTTTCGACATCTTCATTAGCATGCTAAAATGGGTTAATAAAAATTGAAAAATATATTTCTAGCTAAATTATTACCATTTTGCCTCATATTCATAAAATCTAAATTAGTTTAACTGCACCATTTCAACTACAGTCATTTTGTGTTATTATTATAGTAGTGTGATCATTAAAAGCTAAGACTACTGTACCTTCTATAAATCCTATTTAAATTTAAACCTGTATGCCATTGTCCTTTAAACAAGGAAGCAAATATGAACCAAGTAGAGAATAAGTTAGCTATTTAAAATTTTTCTTATTAAATAAAAAATATGCCAAAAGAAATGAAGCCACATCCTTATGCATTTTAAAGATCAGAATTTTTTCACATCTTTATAGTGAAAGTTAAATACAACAGTTTAACATTGATAGCGAGCAGTCAAGCAATCATAAATGTTAAAAAATTAATTATTATTTTATTTACCTCATCTATATTTCTTAACCACTTGACAATATCATCAAATGTTTTCTCATTCGTTATATCATACACCAGCATGATGCCCATTGCTCCACGATAGTAAGATGTTGTGATGGTGTGAAACCTCTCCTGTCCTGCTGTATCCCATATTTGAAGTTTGATTTTCTTACCTCTAAGTTCTACAGTTTTTATTTTAAAATCTATACCTGAAAAATTAACAATTAAATCAAACTTAAGTTGCAATTGTAACTTACTATTTAATTTCGACTTTGGTGATGATGAAAATTAAAGATGGAGATTGTACTAATAAATTTAAGATTCCATTAAATTCCTATGTATAAAATATTTTAGTCTTCACGGAAACCGACTTACCGATTGTAGATATAAATGTAGTTGTAAAATGATTATCTGAAAATCTGAACAATATACATGTTTTGCCAACACCAGAATCTCCAATTAGGAGAAGTTTAAAAAGTAAATCGTACGTCTTCTTAGCCATTGTATTTATTTAATATTTTATTACAAAAACTAAATAGAAGCACAAAACCTCCTACAATCTTTACAAAATTCTGACAGTTTGACCTATGTTTGACATTCATTTTATGTCAAATTGTCATTGCAGGTTGCAAACACAGCTGTCTACACAGCTTACAGCAATATTACAGTACATAATATAATTGTTATAACAAAAAGTAATAACTGTACACAGACAACATATCATTTTTTCTACAATTGTAGTTTTGTAATAAATCGTAGATGTCGCCTGTTAATTTATAAATACTAAAACTAATACATAATAATTTTTAATCCTTTACGGAATAATACTTTCATCTTAATTCCGTAACTTTTGTGAATATGTCGTATATTTATATAATTTTAATTGCAAATTATACTAAAAGAAATAATATTTCTAAAAAATTCTGCTAATATGTGTAGTACAACATTATAAAAATAGATATTAGATTTAGCTTGTGCTGGGAAGGGATACAACCTGCTCGGACACGCTGGCCTCTTGCTATCTACCTGGAACCAATAACAAAGCTGGTGCGGCGGCTGAAAAAGCTAAAGCATGCAAATGCTTTAAAATTAAATGCTTTTGCATGCAATTTAGGCTTCGAATATGATTTTGTTTAATTCGGTGTCTTTTTTAGGAAATAGCAAAAAGGTTAGTTGCCATCACAGGAGATCGAAGAGCTGGCAGCCACCTCGGGCAAAGATTTAGTCTAGCTATTCAAAGAGCGAAATCGACCAGAACCTTGCCTATAGAAACTCCTTTTAATATTATATTTTACGGTTAGTTATTTGTTATATATTTAAAATACATTAAAATAAGTTTTGGGTATTTGACAAACAACAAGTAATGGTAAAACCCTGCTAGTATACAAATTTGTACGATTATCGACTTGGCAGCGAGAGCGGAGGCTCCCAACTGTTAGATTCTGCTTAGCATCTGAGGTTTCGTTTTGTCTTCTTTATCAAATTTTAAGAAACATAATAAGAATTATTTCCTGCTCCTAACTTCCGTTGCTTGACGTCAGCAAGACCAACTCACAAGCGAATACGTAGGCGAGGGTGACATAAATAGGGTTTTATGTTGCGTAAAGTTGAGGAAAAAATATTATATCTTCATCATAATTACATCAACTCTTTTTCTAAAGATGCAATCTTAAAATTATGACTTATTCGGTGCGATGTTTTTGTGATTTTTTTAGGTTTTAGTTAACGGCTATACCTAAAAAAATTACAAAACATAAATAGGATGTACGCTATGTGTACATACAAAAAAAAATCTTTAGTGATCTAAAGAGATTTTTTACGGCTTACAGCCTTCCATATATTTTTAGATTTTTTAAGATCAATAAATAAATATCTATCGTTATCGTTTGTACTATATACGAAAGACTTACAAAACTACTCCCTTATTGGGTGGTGGTCTGCACTCTGCACCCTTACTCAAATTCCTTTAGCGATACCGATCCCGAAAACACATTTTTGTGGGTTTTCTTGGGGTCGCAGTTGAAAGTAACAGAGCCAATGTTTCTCCCAGAGCAGACTTCGACAATAAGGTCATACTATTGCCAATATTCAAAATGTTACCGTAATACCTATATATATATCTAAATCATATTTATTAGAAAAAATCTATCGATTTTTAAATCTTGGATTAAGTCTCAGTCTCTTAAGTTTTCTTATATAATCTAGGGAGCGATTCGTGCTTTTGTTTGGATTATTTATCACTCGAAATAAATGCACGCTTATGTTTATATAAAAAATTAAAAAGTATCTTAAAACAAGATACATCTTTATAATTTTGACCATGACGTTTTTATTGGGTAGACTTTATTTAACTCAGAGAGTTTTATTCAAAATTGTTAAAAAGGCTTAAGGGTTAACGATTACACTCAAATATTATTTAAATAAATTTTATCCAATCGGAAGCAATCGCTTATGAATTTAATTGTGACTATTAGTAACCGTTATTTTTTAATTAAGATTTTATGAATTTCGAAGCGGATGCTGTAAACCGCAGAGTTCGTGGGTTCACTCTGGCCACCTGGCGTTCCTCCCAACCTCAAACCGAGCAGAAACTATAGTGGACATAACTATTACTGTTCCATCGGTTTAGGCTGGAGGAATATTATTTGAGCACGAGCATATTATAATCAACCGTGGGACAGAAGTTTTTCAAGCACTTGGCAACGAATTGTTGATTTGCGCGGGTGCTTTTCATGAATCATTTAATTGTAAAACAAAATGGGTATTTCGATTAAAGCATTGTACATTGTGATTGTGTTGCTCCGGATGACAGGTCGCCTAAGTTGTTTGTGAGACCGAAGAGCGGCGACCACGAACAATGGACCAGCACGGGTCACAGGGCTAGCCGAGATCGCCGTCTAATTAACGGAATTTACGTACAATTATAGTTTTAATCAGGTGATTGTTAATTTTAAATATTAATCTCACGGCTGAGTGTGCACGGCGCATTCCCATAAGATTTTTTTACAATTAATAGTCATTGTACGAACAAGAAGAAAAGTATTGTCATATTATTATTGTAGTACGACCTTCGTTAGGTACCTTGGTTTTTTAATAATAAATATTATTTTCGATCGTTAAATCCACGAGACCTCTCATGACTCGATTCCAGACAAGGAGGCACCTGGCACCCGGCACCGTTACTCGACAACGGTGACTCAGCGCTCGTCTCACTGCAATTACTACTTTGGTATACCTCCTAATATAGTGTCGACAATATTTTTTATAAGCTGCTTTATTACAAGGTATGCTGAGCTCATAATTTATATATTTTGAAACTCTGCATGGATTTTAGATAATCTCCTTTCTCTAAATACGTCTAAGACCAAATATATATGTTTTCACATACGTCAAAAACGTCAAAAAAAGAAAGAAATATACATACATTAAATGATTCTAATTCATATACTGACAGTTCTCAAATCAAGGGCGTAGAACGGAAGAGAAGAACTGGCAATATGTAAACTCTATCCCACCTAGATTTTAAATAACAGTCATGGTTGAACCTTCACAACAACTGCAACTGTCCTCTCCTGGAACGCATCAAAACAACCAAATACCTGACATTAATTATTGATTCAAGGCTTTGTTGGGGCCCTCAAATGAACTACCTATGTTCTCGAGTTCGAAAAGTAATAAATGTTTTCCAACGCCTTAGAAAACCTTCTTATCTACATATTATAATCAAGATATCTTACTGCATATCGGTATGGGGTGGAGCGGCAATAACTTCAATGCTGAGCGCACCCAACGTGCCATTCTTAACATATCCTATAGGAAACCTTTCCGCTACTCAACTTCAAAATTGTACAATGAATTATGAAACAAAACCTTTTAACTGTGAGACAATTACACTTAACAGCATTTTGCATACTTTTTTGGAAACAAACACCCGCCGCACCAAATCAAACTGTATATATAAGCAACACAAAATAGCACTTTCTTCACCCAACGCTTTTTCTCCATCCGAGGCCCTTTCAAAGGCCCATCTTTCAGAAAATAAGCAAAGTCACAACATTATCACTAACATTTCAAAAATCACATTAGATACATTTACTAAAAATCTCGAACAATATCTTGTTAACCTGTCCTACGCTGATACAGAAAATATTCTTATTGTGCAAAAATAGTTTAAATATAAATGTGTTGTGGAGATGTCATTAACTTTACATGTGAAAAGGAAGAGTCGGGCTGCCCACAACACAGGGAATCCTAGTGCACTTCACTTTATCCAAATATTCCTGTATATTGTGTCTAATAAAGTTTTCTTTCAAACTTTAACCTTTCACCCGTTTCAAAATAAAACAGAATAATGTCACTTTAAAGCCCAACCTTTGTTAGAGACGACCTAAAACATCTCGTGTTTGACCACACGTTGTCACAACTTGTAGCATCTGCATACATTACCATGCCAATAAGCAATACAACAACTGATCGCGCCGCCGCTGCCTGGGCGACCTCATCTCGTATGCTGGGACGCACCTCCTTGTAACATGCAAAATTGCCCTTTAATATAAGGCGATTAGATATTGACCATTGACAATTCGTAAGCTATATTAATTCTTTTGATTTAATATGACATACTTAAGAAGTTTGTCATATTCTTTTTCACTAACAATGCAAGGCAGCGTCGAGGTTTGGGTTGAAGTGCGGCGTCGTGCGCATCGTCACGTAGGCTGCCACGCGAGAAGCGAGTGACAGAGGGCCCGTGCCCTGCAGACGAGTTACCGCATTCTAAGCCTTTCTATTAGCTATTGTAAACCATTGTTTCGGTCGGTCACAACTCACACGCCTGGTTCACTTAATTTGGACCTTTGTTCGTACTATTCAAACTGTGTCAAGAAAAGGCTTAAACGGTGCTCTAATGAGAGTGGATGTAATATTTATTTCAATACCATCTGTTCTTAAAATGACTGATATAGTTGATTAGACACTTTTAGTGCCTGCGTATATAAGGTAAATTTTTTCTTACACATATTTCGGCGACATTGAGGTAGCACTAAGTTATATAAGAATAAAACTTTTGAGTTCTGCTTAAAACAAGATCGGGTCAAGGAACTAGCACTCGTGCAGTGTGTAGGACCGCGAGGCATGTGCAAGCTTTCCGGTGTGTCATGGTTTCAATATAACCGCTCCATTGCGTTTTTGTGGCTGGATTATATTAATTTACTCACAAAACACGCCTTGTACAGCGTTTAGGGCCCACGAATGTGTGGTATGTCCGGAAAAGTACACGGTTGGCACTTGTTACCAAATACTGCTAGAATGCGTCTGGGTCAATGCTTTGAACTGCATACATCGATATCGTTGTATGTTATTTGCAGACTGGCTTTTTACGTAATCAGTAACATGTACAGTAAAAACCATATGATCTATAAAAAGTTGATAAAGTAGCCCAATGTGAAGATGTATAGCTGGGTGAGTAGCTAATACAAACAATTTGTAGGTTCCTGATGAATTTTCACCCCGTATTGAACAAAAAATATATAAAACGATCGCAAATACATAAATAACTAGAGTAAAGTATACTTTAAACGGCCTAGTCATAAGATTGATAGCCTTCGATGTTGATTACAATTTCCATGGAAAATCGATGCGTCAAGCTGCAGCCAGGGCGGCCAGATCGGCACCTGCCACCATTACGCTATGAGAATACTTAACGATACTCACATACTACGGGATAGATCCGTATTGACTCACCACCATGATGAGTATTTGGCTTTTACGATAATAAGCGAAAGTTTCAGAACTTTTCAAATAAGTTTTGGAAAATAATCGCTTACGCGAAACAAACGCTTTATGCATCAGATGATACGATGCAAATTATAACTTTCCGAAATAAGTATACCGTACATGTAAAATAATTCAAAAATAAAGATGATACTATTTTTAAGGGTTTCTCCGAATCCGAGATTTGTCAACTAACTTATCTCAATATACGCATTTGCTAAGATTATTCATATTATAAGATAACTGTATAAATATTTAGATAAACAAGCGTTTGAGATTATGATGATAATATAATGACAGAAAAATATGCGTTTTTAGCCGTCACAAATGCTGCGATACGATTTAGCTTTGCTCATTATAATTGATTGCATCAGGATTTTCAAAAATTATGAAAAGTATTTGCAGCCAATTTGCCAAGGTTTTAATTTGAGGTTTTTAAACAATTTTTAGGTATATAAGATTATGATTATTGTAACTTCATAATATTAAATGAAGATAAAACTGTCATGAGACACCATTGAATGTAATTGAAAATAATAATTAATTTCCATTAACTTTTTAATGTTTTATCTAAATACTATTATATATGTATATATAAATACTGTATAACTGTATAACACATTACAAATTGTCATGTTTAATGTAGTGTTGCATAAACTAAATTAGTAATTTCACGTATTAGAAAAGCAAATAATACTATAATATAAAATTAGTACAGTTTCAGCTTGTAACTAAAGAAATCCTTTATATTATTTATAAGGATAACTACAGTATTTTGTCAAATCGTATGCACAATTGCAATCACATTAAAAATACGTAATATCCAGAGCGATCCTTTTGTGTTTCTGTATCGTTGTTTACAATTTCCTTCCTTATGTTATCCCCGTTAAGAAGGACGATTTTGGTACTTGGACACAAACTAGGGTATTACGTCCAGATAAGATTAATATTATTTCTTTACTGAATAACGTTCTTTAACTAAAAGTTTAAGTTTTATTGAGGTGCGATATTCATTTCTTATTTTACGTTATTATATAAAATAAGAAAAATTTCTTTCGTTGACAATTCAATTAAGAGTTTATTTTCTATAAGATCTACAAACTTACACTCAAAAACGTAATTTCTAAAATCACAGTGCACAAAACAAGATTATTTACAAAGTAAAGTGATAGGTGAAATATTTCCATGATGTCAAAAAAGGCATAAAAATTGAGATAAAATATGTAAATAAACGAGCTATGCAACATGTGGCAACGAGGCAGGCACGCGCTATTTCACGCGATGACTCAGAGGGAATCCGCAAAGATACGTTGCATCCCACACCACAATGTTTTGATTGCAATTGTTACCTCATTGCAATGCGGTTGCCCGATAAGCTATAGCCCTCACTAGACTTTCATCCGTGGTGTTGCGCAGCGGAGGTGGCGCGAGCATGGTCCGATGTGTTCGGCCGGATGACTCGCTCCATTTACTGTTTTAATTGTTACAAATGTAGGTCTTATAACTAACTTAGTCAAGTGAATGTTAAACTATAATTAATAAAATATTGATGCATTGAAGTTAAGTTTCGTAATTGAAGAATCGCTCCATCACTTGATTTAATGTTCGTGTTGGTTGGTAATTATATTCTCTGATTCATAGAATGATATCCAATTTTGAAATGTTATGAAATCATTCTACAAATACACGTATTATACAACAAAGCTTATGTTTTGTTGTATATTACGTATTCTGTATGACGTGTATGTGTATTTGTATAAACGAAGTAAAGCGATTGTACATTTCAGAAAATTCTTAATTTCTGGTAAATTAACGGGCCATAAGAATCATTTGGTGCTTTCAAATATATATTATACTTTTAAATTCATAAAAAACATTACTTTCCTCACCATCATATTACTATTACAGTAGGTACAGGCAGACTGTAGGGCGCGTGAGCAGTCCGGCCTCGTAGCACATGCTACGTAGTGGATTTAAATTGCTACGAACGAGCGAGTGATTTGCAGAGTATAGGCGATATTTTGTGTACTATTTATTACAATTATTTAATGACATTTGTTTACGACAAATCTCAATCTCTCTTATTATTGGTAGTGAAAGAAATACAACCATTGAATCAACCTTTTCATGATATATGTATAAAGTATTATGAATGAGAATAAAAAAGAATAATATGGCGAATAAGCCGTTGACCTCTAGATGTTTTAAATTTAAAAACTTTTCTAGGTAAGAAATTTCCTTTGGAATATTACTAAAACGTATTACAGACATCAGATTCTTCAGCTCACGTGGCCGCGGTCTTTCGAACCAATATCTATATTCAATTATGTACCGTCTTTGATATTGATAGCCATTCAAAACAGACAAACACGATTATTTCTTATAAAAGTTGTTATCTTCTATGTTAACAACTCTAATACGAAAAAATAAAAACCGCCAGATCTTTCAGGTTTCCTTCCGTCAATTACTAAAAGATCTTTAATATTTGGATGGAGCACAATAAGTCAGAGGAGTGCCGTGAGTCAGTCGAGGAGGGACTTACCGAACAGGATTACATCAGACTCGTGTGAGAAGCGTTCATGTTCATTCCTAGAACGCCAATAGTAGGACTTGCAACTGACGTCAGTTCGTCTCCATTTACGTCTGTATTTTTCAGAAGTTCTAAAAACACTCATGTTCAAATAATAAACAGACTGACATGCGTCAAGTAAAATAGGTGTATAGATACTTGTAATGCGTATTAATTGCTTACGGTGCAGTGATTCTTTTGTATCTGCAGCGTTTGAATCCAAGTCAATAAAAATAAAAATAATACGAGTAAGTAGTAAGAGACGACACACGTTTCATATCTGCATAAGATTATATCTAGGTATAAGGCCGAAATTTTGCATCGAAAATTCTTGGATTTTGCTCTACGATAATAAAGTGTAAAGGTGTTACACAAGGCCATCATTGCGAATGAAGTTTTGTCCAAAAACTCAACAAATTGAGTTGCGATACGATCAATAAAGCACTCCTTCAATTGAATGAAGGACCACGTACATACAGTTGTTTGTAATACTCAAACTGGTTGCGGGACTTTACTTATTTTGTCATTATAGAGGAGTCGACGAGTAATGCGTAATCACATCAGTATTCCAACGGCGTATGCGCATCTAGTGCATGTACGCTCTCAGACTTACCTTGAAACAACTCTCGACAGTTTATTTCGTTTTATTAAATGTAAATTCTAAACAAACCTCATTGGAGAAGACGGCGATTTTATTTCTAACGTATTAGTCTAACCCTTGCAGGTGGGCAAAGGTACTTATTAGGGCATCAGCATTCCAAAGCTGTTAGTCAATGTGATCCACTACTGGTCGCTCAACTCTAGACATTTCCTGACACGTTCCTGTTATAATATACGTAAATTGAGTACGTCTTTACTATTCTTACAACAAGTTGGATGTCTTTAATAGTAATTCTAGGCATTTTTTTAAAGTTCAAAGCTAAATGCGAGTTATTGCAGTATACCAACCCAAATAATTGAAATTATATGTATAAAAATGTTTGAAATAGGAATCTCGTTAATAAAAGCCTAAATATAAATAGCCATGTAAAGCTGACACTCACTTGAAATGAAAAATCGTTAAAAAGTGTAATTATGACTCACGCGGCATATTATAATAACTGGAAATCTTCATTGGAATGTTAAAGTTACTTCACATGACATCCCCTAGCCACCCATGTTATTCCAAGAAACGTTTTCCAACTACACACATTTACTACATTTACTAGCCATATTTAAGCACCAACATTAAGTGAACAAAGGATTTCCGCTACTTTCGGCACTTAATACAATAAACCGGCATTATCTGTGGCAAAAAACATGTTTCTAAGTACAAAGTTATGAGTAGAACTGCGGCGCCGGCGCCAATCACGGTATTGTACCAGTAGCCACATAAATCTTTTATTGTTTATTGCACTCCCGATCGGACCCATTCACGATTTCCACAAACTCCAGACAAATATTTGTGCTACATCCGTTTCGGCGCTTATCGTTTGACGGCTTAAGCTGAGAACATTACCTGCCGCGACGGCTATGCGAACCTCACAAAGTAGGAATTCATTCATTGTGTGCGAGCATTTGCGGCGAGTGGCTCATTGACACTTCTACTCGCTTCATAAGAACAAGTGACTCATCAATAATATGAATGGGAGATACGACTTGCAGTTAATGGAGTATTAATGCGACGGTGTTTGGTGCAGTGCAAACACCTGCTTTCAATTAATGATAAATGGAACGAAATGATTTTATTGTGAACACCAGCTTGCCAGATGACTGCGGCCTTGTCCTATTAAACGAACAGGAGTTAAGTGACGTCAAACGGCAGGTCACATGTGCTGTGTATCAGAATGGATGTGGCTTCATTAATCCCACAACTTTATTTAATGAATGAATTAGCTTTAGCAGCTTCAAATCAGGACCTGAATATATGAGTAGAACATCGACATTCCTAGAAATGTCTCATTTAAAAATAACGTAGTATAAAGCGTCTATGTTGCGTCTGCGTTAGGCAAAGATCTGTAAATTGTTCGGTTTCATTTGGAACAGTTTTAACAGCCGACCATGACTAGTAAGTGTGTGTCGCATGAATCGTATATGCTTGTATGACAGGCATCGTCGGGGGCTTGCGTCGTGACGTCACACCGCGTCAGCGTACGCGTGTTGCGTCATGCACGCACTAGTGCCGTATCGGGCACGCATCCGCCCGGTATTAAGGTCACTCACACACGGACATTGAACTTGCATGCAGATGACTGCTTGTCACTCGATCGAGATTCGAGGTCCGCATGCATTGCTCAACTACCGACTGGTAAAATTGTAAATGGTGATTCAAGCTCACTATAACTAATCGCTAACAGGCTTCTACTGAAAGCTGCCTGGGTTTTCCGGAAGGTTTCTGCAACTTTCCTCACAATTAGTATGCAACAAACTAATTTTTGTTATCACATAGTTTTCTCTATTTTATTTTCAGTTTTCAAAAGAAAATAGTAATTATAACCTGCCCTAACAGAGTGTCAATTGTTTTTAGCCTAGTTTGTTGCATAATTGTGAGGTTTTTTTATAAAATGAGTCGCCTGTCCATTAATACAAGTTATATTTACACTATTTATTAAAACCGTATGCAAACTACTGGATGTGAAAAATAAGAAAAGTTCTTTTCCATTTCGCACTATTTCAAATTTTCTTAAAACAATATTTGTTTTTTTTTTATTAAATCTGTTTTACTTGTCAGACATAGTAAATATATTTTCTGATATTATATGGTAATATGTATTACCGAATACATCATCCTGAACCTTGTTGTTAATCAAGCAAAGGCTTCAATTTAACATTATAACATTTGACACTACAGCAAGAATGCAACGTTAATTGAATACACTATTATTCAGACGAAACTTTTTAATTTTTATCTCAGTTTGCTATTTATTAGACTTGCAACAAATAGAATATTCGGCAGTTTACCGAATATTTGGCAAGGCCCCTGACCGAATAGCCGAATATTAGGTAAAAGTAATAAGTACAGACGTGATTTCTTCGCGCTCCTTTGTTTTGTCCTTCTGTACTCATCGCCCGCGCGCCGCGCGCAGTATATTGCTAACGCACTGCATGACTACCTTATGAAAGATTATAAAAGAAAGAACCTTACCCTTCTAAATTTTAATCCCTTTCTAAATTCCAAAAAAAAAATCCAATTCAGAAGATGATTATGTACCAGTGTTATGAACCAATGACTACTTAAATGATTATAACAGAAATGAAAATATGAATATAAGTATACGTAATCAATCGATTTTAATTTTTGAGTTTACCAATTACTTCTCTATGACAAATTATTTAAGTATGTATCGGCGGAATGTTATAAAAACAGCCGAATATGCCGAATACCGAATATTCTATAGTTAAGCTTTATAGTGTGAATAATTTAATTAGCTTTTATATGGGCAATCCCTTTTAAGAAAAACGTGCATCATCACTGAATTAGAACTTAAATAACATTTTATAAATATAGTCGTTTATCTACAGTTTATGAACATTTGAAACTTCAGAATACAGTTATAATAATCACGTATTTGAAGGACGATACTCATTTGCTGTAATTAATGAAAGTGTGTGATATATTATTTGTTGTAAAAATAACGGCAAGGCAGATAAATTGGTTAACCGCAAAGTGATCGGAATCAAAAGTTTAGAGTAATCATTTGTGGTTAACTCATGATTATTAAAAATGAATATTGCTTAAGGCTTGTCCAAATGAATGTGTAGACGAATGTAGGAGAAGGGTGAACGACTCTTGTCTCTTCTGTGCAATGTAGTTTCTTCATTTCTATTGTTATATATCCGAAGCATGTAAGACGAAAACTTTTTCAAGAACAAAAACGACGTTTAGTTCCGAGGGCATTTTAATAATGAATAGTAAATGCATCAATTACACAAAGAAAAATAGCAAATTGTTAGCATATATATAGTACTACCAAATATTTTTGCGAAAAACAAGCAGAAACAATATTTAAAAAACCAGTTGAAAAGGCCTTTATGGTGGGCTTTCTCTAGCACCTATAGATAGATTCGATTCAAGTGAATCGGGTCTCCAAACAAAATGTCAAACAGACACAAACTTTCATCAAAGAGTATCATAGAAAGCGTTGTTTGGAGATTTGTGGTCAATTAACGAGGTTTTACTTTTTGTAATTTAGTTGCCTTTCATTTTTGAATAGTGGATAAAAATAACAAATAAATCCGAATATATCATTATTCAATTATAAACCTTATGTTTTCCTTATATCACTAGGGTTGATAACCGCACACTGAATGCAAAAAGTGACATAGTGTTTTGTAAACATGAATTGTGTACGTTTCCTGTGATATTATTTAATTTCAACGAAATCCCTTAAAAATATCATAGTTTTTAAATAACACAAGATCAATCAAAAAAGGAAAGGAACGAACACACAAATATAAAATATACAAAATTGTGTATCATAGCTACATTCACAGTGTTATGTCTCTCTTTCTCTCTATCTCTTTAGAAATTCAATCCATATTTGCGCTGCAGATTTATTATGATTCCTAAGGGAGTCGGTACGGAATAAGTTTAAGCAATCAAATATTACGACTATCTGATCAATATGTTCTTGTTGATTTTAAAATAAATAGTGACTTTCACCAGTATATGACTCGAACCAGATCAAATCTAAGCGTATGACCAACCAGGATCCCTAGTATTGTCTTTTATTAACATAACTTTTACACATTTAAAGAAAAACACTTTTTTAACGGATTGAAGTTATGTATTATTGTAAACTTATAATTATTTAAACATAATTTTAAACCAACCAGGATCCAAATAAGCGATATTACACAATTATTGTTACTGAATAATTTCAAAACTCTAGTTAAACGTAAATTAATCATTCAAGCTTTTAAGAAATTTAACGATTATTTAAATGATTCTAATTCTTGGGATTGATTTAAATATTTGAAGTTGCTTTGCCTAACAAAAACGTTGTATAAATCTGTATTAAAAACAGTGATGGAGAGTTTTTTGCCAGTTCTTCTTGCCCGCTCTACACTCTTGACTTGCGAACTGGTACTAAATGTAAATCTGGAATGGATTTACCATCTTTTCTGTTGAATGATGATGAAACGAAAAATATGAAAATAAATTAATTTTAGTAATTGGCTAAGGTGATATAGCAGAAACAGGTATAACTGTATGTGGTTCAATCTTTGCCGGGACCAAAACCATAAGTGTGTTATGGAAAGCTAAATTCCGATTTTTTTACTGAAAAATAGATCGACGTAGCACATATACATGGTGATTGATTCAGCCTTGTTCAACGGTTTATTGTTAAATATATATCTTAAATAAAAAACGAATACTTGGAACTAATTTACTCAAGCAACTATTTTTGTCCTTGATTTTCTAATGATAATTGTTTAGGCAAAGACTAATAATTGTTCCATTCATAGAGAGCCAAGTCTCGACATGAACGCATTAGGACTGGTGGGGGTTAACACTTCTATTTAGTTTGTTGTGATTTACCCGACACCTTCAAAGGGCCTACAAAACTTTTGTTTGCGCTTGTCAATGTGGTTGTGAAATGGAAATCCAGTTATAATCAACGGACCACGGCAAGTAAACATGCTGACGCTAACATGTTGCAACTTGAACTTACACTAAGCACGCTCTGTATGTATGTGTATACATTGGACCTACGGATATCCACTTTCAAAGTAACATTTCGTCCGATCACCATTTTAGATTGGCAACATCACATCACGTACGTAATACGTATATATTTACGTAATATTGATGCGTAAAATTAAATAGTGGGTCGGTTATATTATATTATGTAATAAAAGGGATATGAAATGAACGCTTTACAAATCGGCTGATTTAAATATTTTGATTAATTATAGTTTAATACAGGAGAGAGTAGTTTTTTTTTATAGAACAGAGGGCAAACGGGCAGGAGACTCACCTGATGTTAAGTGATACCGCCGCCCATGGACACTCTCAGTAATTTCATTAAAAGTCGTTGGCTGTGACGAATTAATTCCACGTCGCGGGGGTAACCCAAGGTGACTCATTTACTGTTGGCCAGCCTCACTGACGCACTCTTGTGTAATTCTATCACTGTAATGCTAACAATCATTGACTTCGTAAAATAAGCCTCAGCATTTTCCTAGCTAATGTTAAACCGGAGACGTTTTTTATCCATAAGGGAGCAATGTGAGCTCCAAGTTCTGTGTAATAATGGAATATATAAAAAACCAGATTATTGACAGCTTTTTTGCGATGTTGAAAAGTCGAGATGACCGCGAGCGACACTTAATTGATCCATTCTCGAGCGAATTTGCTCGGTGACTAAGAATGTAAATGTTTATTAGTCATGACCTAACTCAATAATACTTGTTGCATACCTTGAAATATTACGAAATACTGTGATAATACATGCATCTCTATGAGAACTTATATCTGATATGTAGAAAAGTATAAAATACATATTGGTATATTTATTGTAATTAAATAGTAATAAACTAAAAAACCCACCAGACGCTATACATAAATAGCACTAATATGAAAATAACCCGCATGTATTACTTTACTACGGAATAAACGTCTAATTTGCAAACGATTATATTGAATAACAGGTAAGATTATTGATTGGTAGGTATGTCCTGGGTTTTAGCGACGCGTGCGCAGCACGAGGTAGCGGCGCGCGCTCACCTGTGCCTGTGTGTGTATATGTGTGTGGGTGGATGCGTGCGCTGTGATTTCCCGTCGCGTGGCGCGAACTACGCCGGCCGGCACGCGACATCTAATGACCCATTTATGTTCTATCGTAATTATTATAATATCTACATTGATTTAATTACGAAGTCTGTGAAGCTGGCTCGGGTTGAACTTACAAAAAAATGCTGTGCTCATCTTGTATGTAGACGATAAAATGACAGAATATTGAATAACTGGCGAATTGTGAACGTCGTATGACCTAATATAAAACATGGAAAAGAAAACCCATCTTGATTCATATCGCAGCGTAGTTGCTCTGTTGAGACATCATACGAATCAGTTTTAGGCGACTTTTCCGCTAGCGACCGGCTCACGAACGTCCGTCAACTGCTGGCGAGGGAAACCCACCTCGATTATCACTCAGCGTAACACCTATTATATAACATTTGTTGTGGAAAATACATCTCTGTGGCATACATACGTATATAGTTCACGCATTATAAAAAGAAGGTAATTGTCTTTACTCAGCTTTATCAAACCTAGCCTTCACATTTCTTAACTTAAGATGCGATCTTTTTAAATTTGTTTGTTTTGGATTTTCCTATATTGCTTGGCCTGCGCTAAGAAACTGCTTACGTGTCCAACATGTTTTAAACATATGTATCTACTGATGATTCTTATATTGATTTATTTATTATTTAATTTTAAGTAATCTTACAGCAGTTGACAGCATGTGTCAGACGGCTTATCACCTACTTGCCTATTATACGTGGGTATATTGACAAATTATCATGAAACATATACAGAAATTTGAGGCCCGCACCTAAAAAGACGTAAGGCCACTGATTTATTGTTTATTTATTTTAATCGGTGTTCGATCAAAATATTGAAACAAATAAAATTGCTCGATTTTTGTTACACGAAATTACTGGAGCACTCATTTTATATGGTACTAGTGACCCGCCCCAACTTCGCACGGGTGCAATGCTGATGAAAAGCAGGTTTTTATTATGTATTGTTATTTCCGTCGCTGGAAAGCTCCGATAATATACGCGACATATACCATCACGGACTTTTCTGTAGACCTTTTCAATGTGTACAATACTTAGTACATTATTTTAATAAAACTCGTAGGGTTCAGCCTGCGTTTGCAAAGTAAGCGGAAAAAATGTAATTATTTTCGACATCACATTAGAAACCTCAAAAATAACAGTACTTCTCTAATATTTATATACTATGTAGTGATTAGATCATTTAAAGGAGAAACATTAATAAGTATCTCTCTATCAATAAGAGTGTTTATTGTGAAATCAAGTGTTCAAGAAATCGTCGTGTTCCCAAATATTTAAAATAGGGAAATTAAGAAACGTTTACTACCAAGATTAAGAATGTTTGCCGGGAATCTAAATAATAATTATCTAGGTTCCGAGGGAGTAATAGTAATAGTAATAGTAGTTAGTAGTTATCCTAGGTTTAATGACAATTTGTCATTTTTTTGTGAGTCACTTCAGACTACTTACTGCCAAACTAATGAATGAATGATAACACGCGTCAATTGTGGTCGCCGACCACAATTTGTAATAATACCTATACATAATTAATAATAGAACACCAAAGAGTAAGGTACAAGGTAAGTCAAAAGTAATAAACCATGAAAGCGCAAAAAAGGTAGTTGTGGTATATTATATAATTTTACACCTAAGTGTCAAACCTCTTAAAACATGGTATTCCGAGACCGACATTACAGCAACTGCTATCAAAATAAATTAAAACGATTAAAAAATTCCTCATCATTAATTCACCGTCTTTTCCATTTAGAATTATATATTTATCTAATCGCGGGAGAAACTAATGAAAAATAAATAATTAAGAAAAATTATTTTGTAAATTTATATGTAATTTTATCAGAACCAATAAAGTAAACTATGTAGAAAATAATTAGGGGAACACACATATGATTCACAAATGAACAGTAAGACCTGCGTAAATGCGGTCAATTTATAAATTAAACTACATCATTGTTCATAGTATCGTTTATTTAAAAACAAAAACAGTTAAAACGAACTTTAATTACAACAAATGTATAATTACTACGAAATTTATATAAATAACACATCTATTCTATGAAGTAATGCTGACATGTAATACAATTGTATAATTCTTAATTTTAGACACACAAATAAATTTAAAATATTATACAATATCAATAATAATGCATGCTGCATGCATTATGTGCGTACTGAATTAATTAACGTAATATTCTGTAGTATTTCATCTTGCCGCTTAAAAGTATATCTACAAATTGTCTTGAGGTAAAGTTGATAAGAACAGGTATTTGCTAATGAGGATAATACTATAATGAAACAAAAAGTAAAAATCTCGTTTGGTAAGTCAAGCAGCGACTTGTCGACTTCTAACGGGAATCTCGAAGGACGACGTGACGTCACGAGCCTCGGGTTACGTCACAGTGGCGTCGGCAAAATTTGCAAATGATAACTTCACATGAGGATAATAATTATACAATATGAGAAAACCTAAGATTGCTTCTTGACGCTCGCTTAAGGAAAGTTGAACACGCGTCATTGAACTTTACCTGCATTCCTATTCGCTTAAGTTTTTTTTAAATTAGTCACTTCAGGTCACTTAGGACCAAATTTGGGGCAGACATCACATAGTCCTCTTTTTATAAATACAAACAATAGTATTATATGCATAAAATATCTTAGATTATGGTGAATATAATTATAATATAATATAAACACTCTTTGCGTATAAAGCCCTTGGAAATAGTGAAAACTAGATAATTTCTCTACGTAACAATCGCGCGTAGAACGATTCATCTACGAGGCCTACGCTGGTTTCAAATGTCTACGCTGGCGTATCCAGAAATTCGATTTTTTCTAAATAAAATATTCTTAAACCTCTACAGTATAAATTTAATGTTTAATATGCAATAAATTAAAATATATTATCTTAAATTATTAGATGTGACAAGTTAATAATATTGGAAAAATGACTAAAGAAATTGCTCGCGACCACATGCATGGAATACAATTGGGGAGGCCTATGTCGAAGTTCAGCCAAATACAGTGTTTTTTCCTTGCAATAATATTTCAATTATAAACAAATATTGCAATAAAGATAGGCTTATCTTATATAAGTAGCGAGTCTATCACCACCATGAACATGAGGAATTAAAATTAATTGGGATTGAGCTTTGGGCCTTTTGCGTGCTCTCGGATTTCGACTAAACTATTTCACTGTTTTCTGGTTTTCATTGTAATACCGACAGCGTTCAACAAACTACAGAATTGCATATTATAATTAAATATAAAATGATATTCGCTCTGATATTAACAATATTTAAATGGTAATTATTACGTACACACCGAAAGTTCTATAATTACGTCACATTTAGAGAACGACTAGTTAGTCTAATATTTTTAATCAAATTTTCACATATCTCTTATCTCTCGAAGGATACGTGTGTTTATTATATTTAAAATAAGCGTGATTAATTTGTCAGTGCCAAATTAAATCCCGCCCAACAAAGTGAAACTTCGCGATTATTGCTATCTCACTATTGTTGAGAACTATTCCACTATCAATGTTATGCGCTTCAGTATTTCGTTATGTGTATATAAAATAATTATATTCGGTGAACATCTCATATTTTAATCGCAACATAACAAATATCATTATCGTACAATTTTTACATGATTATAAATTATTAAATTTTCAAGCGAATCTCCACAAATATATTAAGAAACATTGCGCCGAATAGTAGTTATAACACAACACACGCATCCAAGATTTCGCTACGAAAGCATCACTGAACGTATACTTAGTTAATCGCAGTCTCGCAGAGCGAGGCGGTCGCATTGAGATGGTGCGCGCACGCGGTTTGGTGGGCGACTGGCGGCCGGCGGCCGGCGACGGCACGCGACCGGCGCTCCGCCCGCTGAACCCTCGCACGCCGTGCTCCTAATCGGTATTTAAGCCTCACCAAAATGCGTACCTGCTATTCGCAATTAAGCTTCACGTGAACGCAGACGACTCTACTGACCATGTTCCACAAGATTGTTGCGTTCGTCACGCTTGCCACCCTGCTGGGGCTCGCCTCGGTGAGGCCCGGCGAGGCCCGCTCCATGGACCTCAACGATGTGCTCAACAAGACCGTGTGCCCCATCAAGGTGGAGATCGACATCAACGAGCACCGAGTGCCGCGAAAGATAAAAATGCTAAAGTGCGCCGAAGATCAGCGAGAGTGGTGTAGACTTGCGCACCTGCAGCACGAGTGCTGCCGCCACAGCCTCAGCGGACACGTGATGCAGTGCGTAGAAGTTCACGACACCGTGCTCGTGTTCGACAAGATCAAGAACGATATGGTGACCCTGGAGGTACCCGTGGGCTGCAGCTGCATCGTAGACAAGAGCACGGCGGCTAAGCCTCTCGCCGCTTCGCCCCCGCGGTGAGCCCAGTCCCGGGGCATCGGGGACTTGCCGACCGCCAGCGGCGCTGACAGCGCCTAGGCCTACAGATGCGAAAAGCGTTCGCTTCCGCGCAATAGCTTCACTGCTAAAGAAGGAGAAATTAAGGATTATTATGAATACGGAGAATTAGAGAAAATAAGTATTTATTAATGTAAAAGATAATTTAAGATGCTGAGTGACTGAAGAGGTATTTATTTTGTTAGCTTGAATTTATTGAATTAAAATTGTTTTTGTATTTCTGATTTTTATTTATCATTTTGCACTACCTATTATTATTAACACATTCCGAAGTTGTGAGGTTCTAGTAGACCTAAGCTAGCTGCAGGTAAGGAACACTATTTTTATAATCCAGAAAAAACATTTTTCTTTTCTTTGGCAGCCAGTTAAGAATAATAATTGTACTTTAAATTTACACTGTAATAAATAATAAAGACTGCATTTCTTATGTCGTTGCAAACAGATACTGAGTCATGCTTTGTATAATACATCTATCTATCTCTCATCTATATTCTTACATATAAGAAAGTAACGCAGCAAGAAATATATTTAAAAAAATGATTTAATGTTATACTTTAATATTACATAACGTCATTAAAAGTGTTTTAATCGAAAAACGCGGCTGCAGGTTTATTCGTGATAATAGGTTTATTGGTAATAAGTATAAATGTAGCCTATGAATTATGATTTAGACAAACGAAAATGAAAATTTTACATTATTGTGGCTCCGGTGGTATGTAAAATTATTAATAGTTTTCAATTAAAAAATCAGAATAAAATCCCCAGTATTCATAAGCGCATGCTTACCGCTAGATTAACAGGGCTGGCTTAAGTGCTGAATTCTGTATTGTAAAAAAATCATGCATCTTAATTTTCTGAACTTTGTCTCTGGTGCGACCCCTCTTCCAGAGTTAACCGAGCAACTTCATTTCAAGCCGTTCAAGCGATATCGAAGTCAGAAATAAATAAACTATTAATTCCACATGGTCGCGGGTATCAGCTAGTTCGGTAATAATTGTGCACAAGTGAAAAACAAGTTTCATGTGAGAGAGATTAATCTTAATATAATTGTGGAAAGTGGGACTTGACATAAAATGAGAGTCAGTGAGTCACCCGATGCTGATTCTGGCATTAAATATGGATATTAACGCGGCCAGACGTCCCGTATTGAACAGGACTCCCTTATCTCCAATTATCTCCACGCGAATATTGAGCAGCAAAATATATAAAAGTGCTAAGAGTTTCATTCTTATTTGAAATCGTCACCAGCTATAAAAACAAATTTGTTGTTCTGATAAATATAATTATAACTAAACATTTACCTACCTATATATTGTGATTCGTAACATTTAGGCCAACTAACCTTTTCAAAATGAATATCTTTAGATGAAATTGTTTTTTTTATCATTGACTACTTAGTTTTTGGCCAAAATTAAACCAATGTCTCGTTTTGAGACTATGCTAATCAATTATATATTCCTTATTGTAAACTAGTAAAGGTACATAAAATAAATTTACCAAATAAATTAAAAAAGTTCACTTACCTACGTTTTTGCTTAAAAAGTGTAAATTAGATCATGGAAGCATGGGCCCAAGTATACATCAAGTCATTTTTACTTACAGAACTCCCAAATTAATAATAAATATCTATATATATATATATAAGTTCAGTTTCGCGGTCATTTGGAAGGAAAGGCCGAAAGTTAGCCTCTAAGAAGCTTGGTGTGCTCAGCAGGGCGAGCACACCAAGCTTCTTCGTGAATCGTCGACGCAAGGTGAATCGTCGACGGCCAATCTCTCTCCGAGCGGCATGATCCCTTAGTGTTGCGTATAGATGTGGAGTCACTCTGCATCATGTACCGCATTTACCGTTCAGAGCAGTTGTTCGGATTAATACTTGCGGCTGAGTTTCATCATCGGACGTCCAGGCAGATTACGAAATTCGTTTTTCATCGCAGTTTTAGCCGCGCCACCAATATGTGGAACCAGCAGCCCACTAAAGTTTCAGCCCACCTTATACTACTGCCGCCGACCTGCCAAATTGTTTTCAGTTATGTACACATGATATTGACTCCTATTTCTTTCGACTTTCACTGGTTGATGAAAATTTATTACAATCATTAGAATCTTTCATGACCCGGGTAAGCGAGTTTCACTAATGAGATAATAATTGGACGCTTTTAATGTTATATTCATCACACACACAGGACATACCCAAGACTGTTCAACACGATTATATATTATATCACTTTGAAAAATACGCTTCAGGTGTTAATCTACTGCAGATAATACATAAATTAATCGTATATGAAGACGGTATCACGGCATGTGAGAAAGGCGAGTCATGCCAAATAAACAAATGTGAATAATCAGATTGTTCTTATTTATCTTAATGATATTTATCTTTTATGATCTTTCCAAAACAGCGTAGACCGATTAGTTTATGAAGATTACTCATTACTCATCAGGACCGAATTTATATTCGGTAACGCAGAAGGTTTTTTTCACGCTGTTTTGATTCGATATACATATTAACATCTGATCAAACAGTTGTATTTGCACTTATTGAATGATGAAAAGACTACAGAACAGCTTTGCGTAGAAGCACGAGACACCTCCTCCTTACTTCAGGCGACAATTCGAAGTTATTTTATCAATATAAGAAGTTTTTTTTATTATCAACTCGCACCGCAGAGCAAGTGAATGTTTACAATTGGTTTAAATATTATTTTTTCGTCACTATGTCGTTTGACACAATTTTTTCAGTTTGTGCAGCGAGCACATTCAGATAATTTGTCAGCATTTAAGTTTCAATATATCTATATAATTTCTTTGTATCTTTCTTTTCTAAAATATACAACTTCATTGAAGTTAGAATACTTAGGTCGGAGGACTGAATTCGGGCAAAGGCGTGTCACAAGCCTTAAAAACATCACACATACATAGACTATCAGTTAATTTAAACGGACAGATTTAAACTATCAACTAAGATAAAATATGATTCATATGTGTTTAAAGAAATAAATTCTTGTTATCTAGTACAATGCAAGATAAAATAAATGTAGCAGCTTATTGAATAGGGCTACTGAGTTTATGAATCTGAACTTATTACTAATATACAACAAAAATCACATCGTTTTCACTTGAGTACCTTATAAATAGATAATGATGAAAGGAGGCACTAAGCATTTACAGATTACCTTACCTTACCATAAGTAAGTGTCTATGACCTAAACCAGTTCGTCAGAGACAGTACTTCCATTATCATTAAGTGATTCCTGAACAAAATATTATATCCTATGTAAAATATAGTTGTTTATAAAAGCGCAAAAGAGAATTTAAAATGCGCAGAGGCAGCGGGCGGGGCGCACGTGCGCCAGCCCACGGCCGTTTGCCGCCGCCCACTTCCGCCACAGATAACATTTCTTTTTGATCGTTCTTTAACTTTCTACACTACCCCTTTTAAGTCGATTAAATAATATCGAATATATGTAATCAAAGCGTCGTGAATAACCATAAGTTTACACTCACCATTGGATATAGCCGTAAACGATGAATCTTTCGATATTGTCCCAGAAACAAAAGGAACATGGTCTTACTTTATCCATTTTTAAGAACACGTTCCGACACGACGATAGCTAATGATTTCTATTCTTAAATATAAAAGATAAATTATTGCTTTTTTATTATTATTTTACCTAACGTCTGAGCTGAATAACAGTAGGTATTTTTTTTAATGAGAATGCTCACATTACTGAACACCCTTCGTATATCAATTCTAATCACGGCAGCGCGATATACATATATAATATATAACATTAAAAGCCAGCAACGCGCAATGCTTGGCAACGTGTGATCATGCGCCAAAGTTAAAATCTCGGCGTAATAGCAATGTTTTGTTTTGTTTGTTCACAGAACTCTCTTACAAGACCCACTAAATCATAAGGAACACAGTTAGGTAAGGTGACCAAGTAGTTTTTGTTCAAAAGGTACACTTTGCAAGTATTTCAGAAATGAACAAAAGAAGAAATAACGATTAAAACTTTATTTTCTTTTAAATATTTTCTTCGGAGTGGATGGTTTTTGCTAAATGAGGATGTTCGTCTAACAAATCAAACATCCGAACATCTTTCATTTTGCATATTAAATTTGACTGTTCAGACGGCAGATAATGTTTTTACAGAATGTTGCGACTTCTTACTGCTCCAATAATCATTCCCTTGTGAAAATAATCCTTCAACAGCAGCATTAGTATCTGAACAACATAAGGAAACTTCTATTTTATTTTATTTTATTTTATTTATTTGGTGCACAAAACACATTATAATCTTTACAAAAATAAACTTAAAACTAATAGTTATGAACAGGATTCTAATGTAAAACCATGTGCACACTGCAAAATTAATGTTACAACAATAAAAGGCTCATAACTAACAAAGGTGACATAGTAAAAAAAAACAATAATAATAATAATAATAAGTTCCTCGACACCAATTTAACGTAACGTTAACCAGGACCACAAGGGTCAGCACTTAACCTACGATGGAGGATGTCTTTAACGACACTAATGAATTTATTGATGTTGCGACAGAATATGTCCACAAGTAAGTGGTTGCTCTTTGCCATCTCGTTATATTGACGAGCCATCCTGGTCAAAGGGTTGTAAAAAGAGATGTTATTCTTATAAGTTTGAAGGGAAAATAAATTGACTTCGTTAGCTCTACGGGCACTAAATCTAATGTTAAGGCTAATGTGAGCTAGTAGTTCAAAACTACTAAAAACTACTAAAACTACTAAAACTATAAAATTTTCATGTGGGATCTACTCTAAAATGTCGAGAGATTTCTATCCATCTTTTGTCAAGTTCTTTTTTACAATATAAATTTTCTCTTCGAATTTCTTATAAAAATGACTACTTTCTTAATACAGAATTTGAGAATTTGAATGAGAAAAAGGACGACAACAGTTTTGTCGTCCTTTTTCTCATTCAAATTCGAGTATAGTTTACCTTGAGATAGATAATGGTTAGATTAAATAGTCTTGATTCTCATTATTGATTTAATTTGTTTCGCCAATTTAAGATTCACTATACTGAAAAGAATACACTTAGCAAAATGTTTAAATAATTTTTGTAGCTATGTTGTAACGTTGAGGACCTTTTATTAGAATCGAAAGCAGACATGACAGACTTAGAGCAGGACATCGGGTCATGTTAGCGTGGTGACTCGATGACTCGATCGAGGATTTCTTTCCTTCAGTTAATTCCTATTGTTTTTGTTAATTTTGAGAATCCTCGACGTCGACGCATGCGTGAAGTGAAGTAATGACGTCAGTAACTCGGCTTTATCAAACCAAATATGGTAATGTTAGAATGACATACACTTTATTTTCAAAAACATTAACAGCTGGTAACAGAAATGAACGCTGAAACTAGAATCTCTCACTGAAACCTCCCTAAAGGGAGCGGGTTGATTTTTATAAATATGTTACAAGTAACAATTAGTAGGAAGTATACCTAATTTCTATTTGGCTGTGACGTCGCAGAGAGCTCATTTATAATATAATTTAATGGTTAAAAGGAAATTTCGATTTTATCCTTCTGTGATTTGCTTTTTATCCTTTTATGGATGTGACTATTAATTGATTTCAATGTGTCATAATATATTTGGCGTCATTTTAAAGCGCTATTTAGATGGTATTCGATTAAATAAAATAAATAAGTGGCGCTACAACCTCTTTTAGGTCTTGGCATTTGTTTTCTGAATCTGTTTCATGATCATTTTTAAAACTAATAGGCAAGTCAGCCGCCAGTGCCTGACACACGTCGTCGACTTTTTGGGTCTAAGACATGTCGGTTTCCTCACGATGTTTTCCTTCACCGTTCGAGCAAAAGTTGAATGAACCTAGAATGAAAGTCCCCTCGTGCACAGCCGGGGATCAAACCTACGACTTCAGGTATGAGAGTCGCACGCTAAATAAATGCATAAAAAGAATTAAAAATTATTTATTCATAGTATTCCGATAGACGCAAAGGGTGCAGTCTCGGCCTCCGTCGGCGTTCGACCTCGGGTGAGTCGTGCGGACGGATCATGAGATATGCCAGAACAAGAAAGCTTGTTTAGGAATTAAGATAAATATACAGTGTATTACGAAAAAAATCAATCATGCAACACTACTGCTTAAATTGCTTCTATAACTGAGTGACGTAATATGTGGTTTATGGGAAACATAATGCGTATTGTTTGATTAAAATTTTGACTACTTGTCCTTTCCCTTAAAACAAAAGCTTGCTTGGATAGTAATAACAAACAGTGTTGACGTTGGGTTTTAGCTGGAACACAATCTTGGACTCCGCCGCGTCAGAGGCAGGAAAACATGGTTCTATGACGCGAAACGCATTCCGCCCAATAACTTCCTTTCCGAGCAACGTCATATTATATAATTGTTATAGATTCATTTAATATTATGCAGATTTAGTATGCAGAACGTCATTGCGTAAAAACATACTTCTTATTTCATCATTGTAACGCTCACTACCTACATAAATAAATAATGTTAAATGAACTCCGAGACGTAGGTATAGTCCGGTCAATTTAGACCAAAAAATGAGAGTGAAGTTACATAAAGTCCCAACAAGCTGAATTTCTGTGAAATTGTTCAAAAATATAATTATAAACAATGTGTAGAAGTTCCCCCCTGTAAGGAAAAATTTTTATTCAAGGTCAAAGGACAAAAAATGAGTTTTTCGCGATTTTCAGCAAAACGGTAAGTTTTATCATAAAAGTACCTCAGACAAAAATTGTAGATCATAAAATTATCTATAATGTATCAATACTTTTTTTTTACGAGCCACCGTTTCTGAGATATAACGATTCAAAAAGTTATAAAAACCGTGGCTCGTAAGAAAAAAAGTATTGATACAATATAGATAATTTTATGATCTACAATTTTTGTCTGAGGTACTTTTATGATAAAACTTACCGTTTTGCTGAAAATCGCGAAAAACTCATTTTTTTGACCTTTGACCTTGAATAAAAAAATTTCCTTACAGGGGAATGATGGGGAACTTCTAGACGTTGTTTATAATTATGTTTTAAACAATTTCACAGCAATTCAGCTTGTTGGGACTTTATGTAACTTCGAATGTCTAAATTGACCGGACTAGTATGTTCATTGCACACTTACAACAATGCCTAAGAATAAATGTATAGCTATGAACTACTATACACAGATTAGCAAGGTGTTCTCGTGTGTTTGTCTTTGCGTTGAACCGAGGCCCACTGTGCTCAGCCAACTTGGGGTGTTTGGTGGTTAGAAATTATAATTATTTCCATTTTCTTCTGGCAGAAACCGTTAACCGTAAAGTTCCTAGACAAGGCGAGTTCTAATATTGGCTAAGAAATTATTGCAACAAAGACACCAACAGCCGTAAGCTGACCATCAATATAAACAATATATGTATACAGATATCTATTAATAAAGATAATAACTAAAAGGATATCAAAAGCTTGGGAAAGGTAGGTATATCTTATATTGTCCCTTTGCTGATTGTCAGGTATTTTTATTAAGCCAGGCTGGAGTTTTTCTATTGAACCTCTTTTCCTAAAAAGAACAATTGGATAAAAAGACCGGGCAGCCTAGCTTTGTGCTAGACAGCTAAAATGCTGGGATTCCTTAATTCCTAATGGTATAAAAAGAAGGGGATTTTTTTAATTACTCACAGTAAGTACCTAAGTTTAATATTTAGTCTGTATTGAGCCGCTATTTAGTTCATTTGTCACCGACGTAGTAGTATTATGAACCTTTTTATTTCATTTGCTGCAGTGGCAAACACTCTCGCTCATGCCTGGGACTTCTGGTCTCTTGCCTATCCATGGAAATTTTTGTCATATATTTCACCACTGCACAGGGTCATTTGATGACCAAAGAAAAGCACCACCGACATTATTCGGCGTGATACTCCGATGTCTGATATTAAATTCTGGCAACGTACCTACTATCCGCAATTCTCTATTTACCTTGGACATTCATAAGTAGAGCGGGCCTGATGGCAGCCCTCCCAATTTTGCTGCGTACACAAGTACTCATAAATATAAACTCCTGAGTTGGTTTCGGTCCTAACGCGTTTTTTTAACATCCGAAACCTAAAAAACAGGTGATCACTGATCCGTTTCTAACGTTAAAAAAAATGTTGGGTAAAAGAAAAGCCTGGGCGATTAAAAAGATTGGGGGCTGGTTTATTTAGCAAAATATATACTTAGTACTTAATAAATAGATTTGAGAACGGGCAGTAAAAGTAACATGAGAAGCATTCAATATATTTCTTTTTTGACGTTCATAAGTCTACAGTACCTGGATGACCGAGCTTCGCTCGGTATTTTATTTTTATAAATTGTGTTTTTTGGAAATTATATTTAAGTACGAATTACAGACTAATAAAGTGTTGAAATATGAATATAATTATCGAATAAAGATAATTATATTCATATTTGAGTTTTTATTTGACTGACATCTTTAAACGAGCAATTCTATGTTTAAGTTGATAAAACAAAAATAAAATGACATTTTATAGAGATGATTCCTAGATGGATCGATTTATCGCCCCCAAAACACCCCGTATACTAAATTTCATTTCGAATTTATTTATTTTATAGCTCTCTGAAAATTTAGTCTTACTTAGTTAGAACCGACGCAGTCTCCTAAGATTCTCTATAACAATTCATCACAAAGGATCCGCGACTGCTTTTAAGAAGGGAAGGAAAGAGAGGGGAAGAAATAATACTAAGTTCATAAAAAACGTTTTTTATTACAAAAATATCTGTCGAATTCAAAATAGCTCATTTACATATCTATTATCTATTGTGTAATATATATTACGATAATCGATAACATTAGCTCAAATGTGTAGAAATTTAAGTCAAAAGAATGTCGAAGGAAAAAAAGATGAAGACGAGAAGCTTTTTCTTCGTCTCCTTGATCTTCCAAAAGAAACTTCATCGGCAGGGAAGTGAGGAGCTCAGGCGGCGTCCTGGTCGGAGTCCGCGTTGTCGTCAGCCTCGTCCTCCTCCGCATGACCCTCTGCAACCGACGCTCGCGAGTTAATATATTATATACGGAATGAAAGAGAAACGAGGAAGGAAAGGAGTACGCACTGTTCCTGCGGGCGTAGTGGCGCCGGGCGGGCGGAGGTCGGTCGTCGGGGGCGTCGGTGACGAGGGCGGTGCGGTAGGCCAGGAGGGGCGCCCACTCCTCGGCCCACTGCATCGGGAAGCGGGCGTCCAGGTACTGGAGGAGAGATAGAGATAGAGATATATGAGGTTTCGACATTTTCGGTGTTTCGTTGCGAAGAGCGAGCGCCTACCCTGAGGACTTGTCGCTTGTCGGGCCGCAGCAGCTTGGCGCAGAACTCGGCCAGCGGCTCCAGGAAGAGCAGGTTGGGCGGCGGCTGCCCGCCCGCGGAGGGCTCCAGCGCGGCGAACGAGATGCCGGCGCGGTGCAGCGTCACCAGCGCCTCGCGGTTCTTCAGGGCGTCCAGCCCGAACATCATCGAGAAGCGCTTGGCCAACTCCTGAAAGCCCCGCGTCGTCATCATTATTATATTATACACGCGTTATATATGTGTGACGCGACATAAAGGGGGGGAGGGGAGATCACCTTGAGTTCGAGCAGCTCGGGCGAGTTCCGCTGCGGGTTCGGATGCTTAGCCCTGATGTCGGAGTACAGGGCTTGCATGGCCAGCTCCATGGCCAGGGCGCAGTTCTGCTTGTTGATCTCGCGGGCCTTGCTCAGCGTCGCCTTGATGATGTCTCCGTAGTCGTTGTAGCACTGCAGAGCCAGTCGTGAGTAAGCATTTTCCTCCGTTATATAAATATATATAAGAAGCCAAAGCGAGGAGGTACCTTAATGTAGTGCTTGAAGACGTCGACGGCCCGTCGGATGGGCGCCACGTTGTAGATGATCAGCTTGCAGTACCCGGCCAAGAAGTTCCGGCGCTTGTGGAGCTCCTCGATGCGTCTCTCGTCTTGGCCGTCTGCAAGGGCCCAACGGGGGCGCACGGGGTCAGCGAAATACCGGCTTCCGACCGACCGTCTCGAATACAAAGCAACGGGTGCGAAGCGACACTACACGCAGCGTTCGGAGGCATCGACCCGTGAACCGAACACCACTTCTACTCAAAGACTAGCGCAAAGGAACACAAAAGGCGTAAGATCGCCTCCGCGACCATTTTCCCTTAGTAATGTTGGGCAGACAGAGTGAACGCGGGAACGCGCGGACAGAGCGGCGAGCGGGGCGGGCGGCGGGCATTACTAAGGCAAAATGCGTCGCGACGGCGGAGGGGCTTACCGGCAAGGCGAAGACGCGCCGCATCCGAGGGGACATGCAAACAGACACACCCGAGTTACGCCCGCCGCCCCCCGACCCGCGACCCTCCCCCTCCCGCCCGACGCGAGTCTCGTCCGTCTCTACTTCCGAACGAGACTCACGCTGTCGACGAACGACCTTCGATCGGGTCATTCCGACCTCTTCTACTCTTTTATGCAAATACGGCCTTTACGGAATCGAGAGAGAGCGGAACGGTCGAACACTCAAAACTGTGCGAGTTAGCTGGGGGCGAACGTTATAACGAACGCAGTTCTTATAAAGATCGCCCCCTCCGCGATGACGAAGAGAACCGGATCGGTCGGCGATTACCGTAGTTCTGGTGCGAGAAGACGAACTCCTGCACGGCGGCGTTCAGCAGATCGCAGAGGTGCGAGTCGGCCTCCAGCACGAGAGGCCGCAGCGCCGAGTCTCCCAGGGCCACCTGCTCCGCGAAGAAGATCAGCAGGTCGCACAGGGACACGTACGCCTGCCCGACAAACGTGGAACGTTTCACTCGACTCGACCCGACCCGACGCGGGAGAGCGTCCCGAGCGTGCGAATACCTCCTCCCGGAGCTCCAGCGTGAGGCCGTCGGCGACGATGAGCTGGCAGTGGTGCACGTAGGCCCTCAGGCGATCCCTCAGGGCGGAGGCCGCTTCGGCCGTCACGCCCCGCTCCTCCGCCTCGTGCAACGCCCACAGCAGAGAGTAGAAGCAGGAACGCACCACGAACACCAACGCCTGTTCGAAGAGGGCCCGGTTAACGTGAGGGACGGCGGAAGGCTCGTCGGCGCCCCGGGTATACCGCTCACCTCGATGGGCATCTGCGCCTCGTTGTTCTTGAGACACTTGGGCAGGTCCTCGAAGAGCGAGTCCCAGATGTTGGTGTCGTTGAGGTTGTGGCACATGTACATGATGGACACCTTGCGGAGGGAGTTCACTACGTTGAAGATCTCGTCCGCGTCGGGGGTCTCGCCCTGCGAGAAAGAGAAGCGGGTCAGTCGGGCGGAGGTCGGCCTGCGGACGGGCGGAGGCGGGGGCGGAGGCGCAGGCGGCTCACCCCCTCGATGAGGCTGCGGTAGTCGTCCACGGCCTCCTTGTAGCGGTTGACGCAGTGGTCGGTGACGGTGGCCCGCGCCACGTTGCAGCGCGAGTAGACGGCGCACTGCTCGCTGCAGAGCACCTCCAGGGTCTTGCCGCAGGTCTCGATGACCTCGGCCTCGGTGTGCGTCGAGACGATGTCGCGGATCTTGTTGAGAAGCAGCAGCAGATTTCCCTCCTGGCGCTGCGTCGTGTACAGCTCCAGGTCGAAGTACTGCGGGATGGCCAGCAGGTTGGTGAGCTTCTCGGGGTCGGCGCTGAATTTGTCCAGCAGCGCCGGGATGGCGACCACGAAGTGCGCCGTCATCTTGGCTCTCTCCTCGGCCACCACCTTGGCGTCCTTGGGCGGCGGGTGCTTGCGGGCGGGCGCGCGTCCCACGGGCGGCTCCCCGGTGCTCGCCTGCCGCACGCAGCACACCATCAGCTCGATGAGCGACGACTCCTGGCGGTTGTCGAGCGCCTCCTCGCCGGGGCCGGCCTCCTCCAGCAGCAGGTCCGTCATGCACTCCCAGTCCTTCATCATCGGATTGGACTCGATGAGCGAGTCGACGAGGTACGCGCCGTGCTCGTGCAGCTCGGACTCGATGAAGAACTGCACCAGGTCTCGCAGCAGACCCGTGTTGGGCAGGCGCACCTTGCCGCGCCGCGACCTGGCCGCGGGCGGCGGCGAGTCGTCGCGGAACAGGCGCCACTTGAGGAACTCTCCGGCGGCGGCCGCCACGGCGCGCCACGACGAGTACACCAGCTCGTACACGTTCTCGCAGTCCTTGTCCGTCAGCACGTCGGGGTGCATCCTGCGGCAGAACCGAGAGAGGTCAGGCTGCGCCCGTTTCCCGCTCGCCGAGACCGCATCGCGAAACAACCGGCACCCACTTGAGTATCGCGATGACCAGTCTGACCGCGTGGACGGCCACCTCCGTCTCCTTGTCGAGGGTCATGGACACGATGCGGTCCTTGAACTTGCTGGTGAACAGCTCCAGCTTGCTCTTCAGCTCCTCGCACTCGTACAGCGGGTGCAAGGCCTGCAAACACCGCAGACGCACCTCGCCCACCTGTTCGGTAGAGAGGAACACAGAAGTGAGAATTTATTTCAGATTATTAATATTTTCGGCAGGTCTAACGTCAAAAGCCTCGCCTTATCGTGAAGAGTCCATCCAATGTATTTTAGGTAGAGATCGTCCAGGAAGTGAGCCGGGAACTTCTCCATCCATATTCCGATCTCTGACATTGTGATAGCTCTGATGTCCGGCAACGTGTCCCTGAAACATTATGATGACATTATTATACAGATTGAATAGTCTAAAGCTAGGAACACCACGATGTGAGTGACGACGCACCTGTATCGGTGGACGAAGACAGATTTAAACATATAAGACAGCATATTCTTGATCTCTTCCATATTTTCTTCTAGCTCCTGCCTCTTGGCCACTAGCACCTCGAGTCGATCGGACGCCCTCTTGTCTCGGGCTTTCAGCCGCTCGGCCTCGTACTGGCGAAGGCAGTTATCGCAGTTCACGCTGGTCAGCAACGCCACGTCGACCAGTGCGGTCATGAGCTTCATCACTAGAAATATAGCATTAAAGAATATTACAGAAGATAAGATTAATGTTGAATATGATGTTCAATATTGTAACACAAATAAGGTCCATATTTAAAAAATATACTTCAAAGAAATAAATAAATTACGTGGAGGGAATTGAGGTTGTTATTATTATTTTTATATATAGCTATCCCTACAAACTAGTTTATGTGGCCCGTAAAGGTTTTGGTAAAGCCATAACCAGTTGTAGGACAAATTCGAGCATTTCTAATAGAGATTGAGATTCCAGAACAAATTGCTGAGGGGACAGTTAAGAATAATGTTTCATCTCAAGTTATACATTTACAATGCGGGTGGTGAACGTCATATAAAACCTTTCTAGTAGTATGAATCTGAATATGATAAGGGTTTACTACCAGGAAGTTGTTTTCTCTTGGTCAATGAGGTAGTTATATTACAATCTTTGCAATCTCTGCAAAAAGAGGAATAAACTGATAACACAGTTATTGAATATGTTCTTTTATAAAGTCTACATAAGCAGCATATCCCTGAGAACTTGTCTATATATTATGTATGATGTAATGATTAAATACCAATTAGCCAGCTCAGCATTACTCCGGGACAGTATAAAATCTGAATTTAAACTTGTTACTTACATTTAGAATTTGCAAGCTCACAAATATACTATTTACACATAATTAAAACTTTTTGTATAAAAATTATATATATTTACATAATAATGTGACTGTAACACTCACCAGCTAATGTTGCAGTGTGTCTGAATGCTCTAACTTGAGAGTCGGACAACCCAGTGAGTAGTGAGATGATATTGTCCATGAGGTATTGGTCATAGATGATGCTGTATTGACACATTTTAACAAGTGTCTGTATAAATTCACAGAAGTTTGCTCTGAATTTTTTCCAAGTCTGGCCTGACATTATTAAAGGATATTCACCACTTTCCTGGATACAAATAAGAATTTTACATATCAAGCTTACAAAGAATAACACTGATCAGAAACACTATCATATTGTAAAAAACGATTTTCCATTTATAGGTACTTGTATTCCAAAAAACATTTATAATAAGGTTTTGTTTATAAGTAAGTCTTGACAATAGACTTTTATTATTTTTACTAATTTAAAATTTTAAAAGCACTTGCAAAACACATAGCTTAACTCAAGTAAATAAAGAAAATAGAGGAAAACTGAAATTAGTTGCCTTCACCAATTAGAAACACACCTTTAATGGCATAAAGTTGCAGCAAGTTAATACTGAATACTAATAAATTTATATTAAGAGGAGTATTAATTTTTAAGAATACCTCATCAAACTCCTGAGTCATTTTCTTAATGATGAGTGTATGGTCCATTTGAGCCATATCTGGTGTGACCTTTCCTCGACACCCAGAGGAATTTATGAAAAACTGCATGAGCTGCACCAGTGCACTTTCTTTCTTGCTCTTGTACTCCTCAATCCACATGTCAACAACTTGCTAATGAAAAAGCAAGCAAAATTTACATGGTACTTTTAGATTGTTGGTTACATGTATGATATCATAGTACATATTATATACTTATTTAGGATCCAAAATCTAGCCTTTACCTATATTTTTACAGGTTACATTGAGTTTCCCCCCAAAAATACTGGGATACTTTTAAACATGTTTCATCATGGAAGGAATATCTAAACATCACAAATGTGATGTCTATAATTGTATGCAGGTGGGTCTACATAAATGGTCTCTATAATGAAATTTTTTGTTGATTCTTTGTAGTTCAAATCTTTCTTATGGGTAAGAATTGTCTATACTTGTAAATGTTTTTATACAATATAACATGTTTGTACTAACATTAATTGCAGTTTTGTTGAATCGCAGTAGATTATATAAACTATTTTCATCATCGCCAGGAAGGAGAACTGGGGGTGGAGAGTATGCAGGTGGTGGTGGAGCTCCACCTCTTCCTCGCCCTCTGCCACGACCACCTCGACCGCGTCTGGGTCGAACTGGGGGCGGCGGAGGCGACTCTGCTAATCTTCCGACATAGCCGCCGTCGCCACCTCGACCTCTGCTGCGCGTTATACGTTTTGTAATTGCCGGTGACGGTGACCTTAACTCGTCCTCATGATCATCCGGCTCTTCTCTCGGGGCTTCTATAGCAGTCGAATTAACCGGAGCTCCAGAATGAAACCCAGAATAGTTTATATTAGACGGATCAGGTTCATGAACAGATTGTCCGCCATAGTCCGTCATAGGAGTGGCTGGTGTCATAGGATTTACGTACTCCGGAGGAGGATCATCCATTCGGATTCGCTTGCCACCTCGACGATGCATTGTAAATTTAGAGGAGTATAAAAATAAAATGAAAATACGAACACTACACTGACCCTATTTCACATATTTTTAAGGTAATTCAAATTACTTTATCCAAAATTGTTTTTTATTACATTACTTTTATAAATTAATAAGGTTTGCTACTGAAAAGTGACTGTATAAACAGGGACAGTTATTACAATTAAGAATTAACAATACTTTTCTTAAATAAGTTTATCGATCGCGTCGTCGCGCGCAAACATTACAGATAACATTACACTTTATGTCTAATGTCACGCAGTCAACAGCACACTACAGAATTTATATCGCGTTAATATATAGCTCGTTTCTCTTGTCTATAAAGATTAAAGACTACATATTGGTGACGATTTTAATTTGATGATTTAATTTTAACATACAAGTTATTACTGTAAATTTTTGGCATTTTTATTAAAACCGCCAGTTTATAACTTTCCAAATGATTTCCAATAGTAGACGTTAGCCTCGCAGAGTGTGTACATTTGGATAATTTTTGCGTCGTGATTTTTTAGTAAAATGATTTAATCTTACTTCCTCGTGTAACTTTAATTCTCAGATAGGTGCGACTGTTTCATAGGAATATTTAGCTAAATTGTTCTTAGTTACAAATTCGCATCAACGTCTGTTTTTACTAATTAAGGAAATATCTACATTTTAGCCAAAAAAAAATGATGGCGTAAGAAAAATATACAAAAGTTTCGATCTTACGCCATTCCCAAGTGTCATTCATACAAAAATTCATTTTTTCTATAACATTAACTGTTAACAGGAAATAAATTAGCAACGTACATTACGGAATATGCAAAGATAAGTAAAATTTTTTTTTTTTAAGATCATAACTATCTAAATTTTCACTTAAAATAAAATATTACTTTGGCAATATTCATACCGAAAAATGTTTAATTATTAACATATCAAATCAAAAATCATTTATTCATATAGGTAACGTAATGTATTAGTAGTACTTATATGAACGTCAAAAAAAAAAGAAATATACATTAAATGATTCTAATTTTACTGCCAGTATCTCTTGTTGGAGTTATATTGTGAAATAGATACTTAATTATTTAATAATTGCAATTTTATTCAGTAACTGAGCCTCGTAACTGAGTCCGGAAATCGTTACGTGCAACATCGGGATTTGTTAAAACTGAGATGGCAAAAGTTTAAGAACGTCTGTTTCAGTCTCCCCGTTGGGGTAAGAATGATATATATAAAAAAACAATTAGCCATATCTTTGTTAAATAAAGGTATTTTTTCACTAGTCAGATGTGAGTTTTCAAGATACTAAAAGCTAAAGACTTAAATCGTTGACGATATCTTACATTAATTTTGACTACTATAAAGAAATAAAAGAATTTTGCTCTTTACTTATCAAAGCCATGATTAATACAGTTTAATATTTATTGTTCTACAAGAGGTTCAATGTTCAAACACAACTTTGCTTATCACATCTAAAAAAACTATCAATCTGTTTCTTTCACCTTATTTGAATTTATATGAAACTAGCCGTCCCCGCCCGCTTCGCTGGGCGAATTTTCAAAGAAAATAAATTAAATTTTATTCATCATTTTTATTTTTTCATTTTTTTTTTGCTTTTTTTGTTAATTTTTTTTCTCTGAAATTTACAATATTTTTCAAAGAATTCAAAGAGTCAAATTCAGTTAAAATAAAATTTATTTATATAATAAATTATTATTATTATTATCATTATTATTATTATTGTTGTCTAATTAAATATTATTTTCTCTAATTTCTTCATTATTTATATCGTTGTTGTTGACAATATTTTCGTCAATTGCTTCATCGACAAATTGTTGTGAACGTACTATTTTTGTCTCTTCGTTTTACGTGTCGATCGGCCAATTTGAGCTTTTCTTTTTTTCGCCATAATTTCACTATTTTTACACAATTTATAAATATTATAATTAATATTGAACAAATGAATGACACAAATGATAAATTAATATATATCTTATTAAAAGATAAATAAGTATTATAACTAAAAATATAATGAATATACGTATCTTCTTTATGAACTGATTATAAACTTCTTCTTCATTCAACTAACCTTAAAATTATATTATGTTATTTTTGTTTTTAAAAAAAGACGATCGATTAAATAACAGACTTACATAACCAAAGAAAACAAATGACTATCTATTAAATGACAGATTGATATAACCTATGAAAGATGAATAACCATGATAACGTCGTATATTTAATCAGGGACTCATTTATTATTATTCATCCAAATGACGGATACTTTTATAGAAGAAATAACAGGTATAAAAATAATTAAATAGATAACGATAGACACATTACGTAAATTTACATTTATCGATTCAGTTTTCGTGGTTATGTAGAAGAAATATATGGTTTTCAAACTTATGGAATGCGTTCATATAATTTTAATTATCTGTTTGCAGTTGAAAATGCTCCACCTCGTCATTGTTTAAGCATAAACAAAAATCAAGTAATATCTAAGCAAAGTTCTACCGTCATTTAAATTATTTTTTTCTTCTCAATTTAATCGCATCCATTTTGAATTTATATAAAAAAATTGATTATTAATATAGATTGGGACGATCTCAAATGCTGCGGATTTTGTTTGTCACTTCCCAACTATCAATGATCAATTTCTATCCGACTCAAAATTTAGAATAGCCTTCGATCAAATCACTTTCTCAAACGAATTCCTAGTTGAAGAGTTGCCAATTCTTGCAATCCATAAGATGATTATTGAAGATGAAGATTAAATATTATGTGTTAATATCTTAATAAACTTTTTTTTATAAATTAATTACGGTATTAATTATTTATTAATGACAAACAAAATTTATTAAATTATTTGTATGTATAAATATATTGCGGCTGTGGACCGACATGTGCTTTATAATAATTGTATCGTATCTACCCTTGCCCCATTATTCGGCGGAACACAGTGACATGAGGAAACCACAGAGAAAACTCACGCCAGTACAATCCGTGATAGGCAAATTTTCATTAATCACTATAATTCTGCATTGTAGTGATCAATGAGCCTTTAACTTATACCTAACAACAATGATGTTCATGCAGGCCAATCGTATTCTTAAGAAGATCACCCATCAAAGTAACCAGCTAAACCACCAACTAAAAGCTGCATAGATTGGGTGATCAACCGAATCATACGCCAGCTGCATAGCTATCACTGCCGCCCTTATATTAAATAATCTTATTACAATTACAATAATAAACATTATAATTTTTTTAAAAATACAGAAGGTAGCTTGAAAATGAACCGAAATTTAGAGCTAAATGTACGTCAATGTAGATCAATAATATTATTTTCTGGACATTTTCTAACTTTCTTCTTTATTTTTTAATCTTTTTTATTCCTTTATTTTTTCAATCTTCTCCTTTTTTCCCTTGTTCCTTCGTTCTTCTCCTTGTCCACTTTTTCACCTTCTCTTCCTTCTATGAATTCTTCGTCTTCTATCTCAGTTGATTCCGTCGCGATGTTTTTTTCATCTGATGGGGTTGTATTAAAATTAAATTTATTTGTTATGTTTTATATAAGTATCTCAATCAACAAATAGAAAATTACTTTTTAATTTCCACTCCTGCTGTTGTTAAGCCTGTTTAACCAAACGCATCATTCATTCTTGTTCTTTTCTCTCAAAGTAAGTTCGTATTTCTTGAAAGTATAATAAAGCGTTGTAAATTCCGTCAATTAACGATTTCTAGATAAATTTAAATAATTTTTATTACATTCATAATTAACTCTTAAACTTTATCATCACTTTATTTTATTTTTATGCACATTCACCTCTCTAATCTCTGCAAAGGAAAATTCACCTAGATTATCGTATTCTTCAAAGCAACCGCAAAAGCTTCATGGAATCTTCTGTCACTTAAAGCGATTCGGACTGTTATGAAACATCCAATATAAGACTTTCTTGATTCTTTTGATAGTTAATGCCGAATTATTAATAAAAATTTGTAATTTACAATTTAATTATATAGTATTGTCTTTTATTTACATAACTTTTACACATTTAAAGAAAAACACTTTTTTAACGGATTATAGATATGTATTATTATATTTAAACTTATAATTATTTGTACATAATTTTAAATTTAAACCGACGTTTCGCGTGCTTTACAGCGTGCGTGGTCACGGTGACTGCAGACAAAGGTGTTAAATGTCAAAAAGTATTACAGCTGCAGAAAATGTTGTGTTATCTGTATTTATTTCCCCGGAGTTGGTATCGACTAAAAGATGTAGGGTTTTTGCAGAAATTGCTCACGGTGTCCTCCATTTTCGCGGGTTGTTTATTTTGAGATTTTAATTTGGATATTATTGGATCCCAGCTAAATTTGGAGTTACAGACTCCAAATTTAGCTAGAGTCGTCGGGGCTACGGCTTAAAAAATAAAAATTTTCATTGTTAAACCATCCCCGCAACCCCCTGTGGGTGGAGCTACCGTAAAATTCGTTCATAGACTATTTCTACATCTCTTACAGAAGATTCCTACCAAATTTGGAATAAGGAGCTATAGTTTAAAAACGGGAATTGTTCATTGTTAACGCCCCGCAATCCCCTTTGGGGAATGAATTTCTTAAAATCCGTTTTTAGTTGACCTCTACATAACGAAAGTAATATTCCTACCAAGTTTCACATTTCTAAGTCCTATAGTTCCCGAGATTTTGTGATGAGTAATTGACTATTGAAATTGGAATACTTCGATTATCATCGAAATTTTCAACGTTTTAGCAGACTTTTTTAAAATTTTCTTACATATAAACATTCTCCTGACAATTCTGAAGACAATAAAAAAAATTTAACCCAATCGGTCCAGCCGTTCTCAAGTGATACTCGATCATAGATACGGCATTTTATTTTTATCAAAAAATGAGAGTGGGTGTGCAGGGGTGCGTGGGAGTTGGTGGGTGGATGCGTGGAAGTTTGTAAGTAGATTCTTAGCTGAATGTAAAAGAACATTATCCGTTTAGTAAACTCCGTTGCCATGTAAACAAAAGAATCAAGAGAAAACGCTTGCAATTAGCGGGATAAATGTTCATAAAAGTAAAACAGCAATAAAAAAATGAAGGAACGTTAGAATTCATAAAAATAAATTTCGCATCGAATGGTGGTAGTTTCATGTCGATACGATCAGTGATTTAAGCGTGATTGAGCCTCAAACGAAGACCATTTTCATTATATATATATAGAAGAAGATTAGATACTACAAATTCAATCAATTTTTATTCAAAAGTATTTTAATTTTATATATCATTTCTTTCATTCAATTTTTTTTATATTATAAAATAAAATTTTATTTAGCAACTTCATATGCTAAATGTGTACTCACAAACGATAATAATAAATCAAAGTTTACATATATATATATATATGTTTATGAAAATTACAGTTAATTATGTTTAATAGTGAATATTTCATAGTCCCGAACGGTGAAGCTGTACTCCGGTGTTAGAGAGGCTGGGGACAACGAATCGCCGTAAGAGTGGAGGTTGCTGTAGCTCTCTGAATTTGAATTGCAATTATTAGAGATCAGTAAGTCTGCTCCGGCGCCAAAAATTGGACCGCATCTGTCGACATACATGAAAGTAAGATTTTTAGACTTAAAGCTAAACATCTCATATGCCATTGAAAGGATAATGATACATACTCAGGATGGTAGCATAGTGCAAACGCCTTCTTGGTAAGCGTATACAGCGCGGGTGGGTCGGTGAGAGCGAAGAGGAGCCCCCTCTCCGCGGGGATGTATCCTCCCGCACCGCCCCCTGCCCCACTCGCCCACCCTGTCTCGCACCAGCCACCTATTACCGGCCCTCGAGACAACTGAAACATTCTCTCTGCTGTAGATAATGGTATATAGTAAATTTTATTATTTATGCCTGGCCTACCAACTGCCAGCTGATATTTAAATTTATCAAAACTTAGCGAAGCAAGTACTGAGCCCTGGTTTTACTGCAATGGACAGAAAGAAAACAATTAGATAGAATTAAATTTACCAAAATAAAGCACGTGTAAGACTGAAATATTGACGGTGCTTCAAAAGAATTGCCTATAAATAAAAACTATTAATTAATTTTAAGTACTTGTACGAGTAATAAGACAGGTGATATTCCATCACAATGTGTATGAAAAGCTTGGGCAGAAAAACCATGTGTTGAAGCCCTGAAGACCAGCCTCCAACACTGCTTTGGTGTTCCACACCTGTAATCAATTTATTATAAGTCATTAGCTAGGTATTATAACAAACATACAAATACAACCTAAGAAAACCAGTTTGCGTGATTATTCATTTTAATGGTATGGTTTGAATACTTAATTAATGCTATCTTCCGTCAAAATAATTTGTATTTTTATAGAATGTTACAAGGATGTCTTTCCTTTTGAGTAAGATATATTTGAGAAGTATTGATAACATTTCTGTTCTGTTTGAGCATCTGCAGTCAATAATCAGAAAAAAATGACCGACCCCAACATCAATAAAGAATTGAAAAATCATTGTTAGTAGTAATAATACTGTAAATAATAATGCTTTTGTTTAATATACTTATAGCTATAAAGTACAAGGTTTACAATTACCAACTATTAATCACTGTTTGGAAACCACTTTTGTCTTGTTGTAGGATTACAGAACCAGCAAACATATTTACAGCAAGCCTGAAAATTTAAAATTATATGTACAGTTGATGATTTGACTTTGTTTGTTTGAATGACAAAGTATTTGTTTGAACAGTTTGTCTATATATCTATAATTAAGTGAAAACAAAACTTTTCGCTAATATTTAAATTCAACAAACGTGCTAACTTCTAGAAGTGTCTAGAGTTGACCAACTGTTATCTAGTTTTTTAAACTTATTTTCTCGGTTTTCGTTAAGTGAATCCGCTGGCCATGGACGCTCACAAGTGCGATGACGATATTTTAAGATTCGATACGCTTTGGTATAACATAATAGCAGCTTATGATAGTAAAAGTTGAACAAACAATATTCACTTTTATCGTCAATTGTGATGTATGTAAGTAGAGATATGCTGTACCTGGGTTGAGTGCGTTTGTCTTGATCTGCACGTGCTGCGTGGAGTGCCGCACGTCTGTAACGCTCTAAGGAGAGTTCCATTGGCACCGCACCAGTTGGCTCTACTTCTTCCGCAAATACTGCACTATCTAAAATAATTCAGTAATAGAACTACATACCTGCATATGCCATGTTTTATTTTTAACAATACTTACAATAATACATGTTTAAGGTGTCTTTATAGAGAGAGAAGAGAATCAAAACTTGTGAATCATTGTAATAAAGTGAATCAGCATTATATTGAAACAAGCCTAACCAATAAGCAGGAGCCGTATGTGGTGCATTAGTGGTGCAAGATGGTGACACACTCTTGCTCGTTCTTCTTCTGTCCAATGTGCTGTTGGTTGTGTCACTCCAGCACGTTGTTTGGCCCAAGCTAGACCACAACGCCAAACTTCTTCTTCCTCTAAACACAACTGACACAGGATTTGGTGTAAACTTCATAATTTTTAATAATAAATAATAAAAAGGAAATATTGTTATAGAACATTATCTAAACAAGAATTTTAATCTACAAAAGCAATTTTAAGCATGTTGATTAGAACAAGTTTTAACAATCAAGTTAGATAAAAATTATTTAACTTTTTATCCTATTACTACAAATGTGAGGCAATGACATTTATATATATATTTGCTTTTGGTCTTTGTAATAATCATAATATATTACTTACAAAATCTGATGAGATGAGTTTTACAAGTGCATCTTTTGGCAGGTTGAGAAATGCATTTGTCTTGACACACTCCACTGCATTATCACCAATAAATGCTATGCACCTCTCCATAAATGATGATGCACTCTTACCACCTTGTCCAAAATATTACAATTTTAATAACAAAACAATTTACCAGAGCTATTACGCAAAGTAGCACAGTAAATCTTAATGTAATAATATAAACTACTAACCATTAAAACTGGGATTTTATTATATTGTAGTTTTTGAAAAGAAAATAAAAGCCGATTTGGTTAAGGTACTTATATTTAATTATAAAATAACACAAGTTCTGAGAGTAAGTTCACCATAACTGTATTACTTCAATTTATTTAGACCTAGGAATGTCCATCACTTATAACCTAAGTTCATCCAGACGGCGTTGGATTCACATTCTGTATCAAAGTTATATTATCTCCCTTCATCATAATACGTCCAATTTGTTTTCGATTCTTAGTTTTCATGTGAACTTCTTCGGCTTCGTCAAGTACAATGTTCATGTATTCATCAAAACCAACAATGTGACCCTCCACTCTCAGGTTTACGTTTTCGTACAGCCAAATTTGTACACGACTCCTGTTTTGTAGATATCTGAAGATAAGGTTGATGGGCTGCACCATCACTTTTTGAACTTTTGGTGGGCCTTTGTACGCCATTTCGTTAATTTATTTATTACTTATTTACTTGAATTCAGAAGAAAGCTGTAATTTACGCTACCCGGCGTCTATTTTGTGAATTTCGTCTATAGACTATAGGTAATGTCTATTATCCACAGACTATGCATGATTAATTATTGTCATTGGTATTCAAAATGGCGTAGGTTTAACGTCGTAGACGGACTATGGTATAGACCAGGCATCAGCGTACAGCGTGTGAGATAGCGAATATAATAATCCAACTATTTACAAAGGACACGAAGTGTGGCACCTACCTGGCGTTGGTAACATGATTCGCAATTTAGTCGGTTTGCACTGAAAAATATGTTTGGAACCACCAAGCCGACCAAGGGCTCGGTGGTAAACAAATAATACCCGATACGCAAATAGAGACAGAAAAACTGATACTCTGTTTCGCTTGCACTAAAGTATTTCACGTTAATGTCTTCTCTCTTTAGTTATTGATGCAACATGTAATATATATATTATAAAATAAATATATATATTACATGTTGCATGTAAAATATATATTTATTTTAATTACAATTAATTATCAAACTTATAATGCTCGCCGAAAAAGGAAAACGATTTAATGATATATTATTAAAAATCGTTTATTATTTAATAATAATAATTACTTTTTATTTTATGTTTTTATTACTTGACGACTACTGTCGGCATATTTTATAAAATTAATAATACCTGAACTAATATTTTACCGAAACTCGAGTTAATGTTGAAGTATAACTATAATATAACAATTTTACTGAGCAAAGTAACGGCAGCAAGAACAATCTGCATTTTTGCCAAAATCGTTTTTTTGCAAATTCAACACAGAATTTTGGTTTTACATTGTGATTTTTTCTTCTCGAAAATTTCGGTATTTTACTCCAATTTTTCAACGTATAAAAATACATTTACACTGTTTTTAAAAAAAAAGGAATGCAAATGGACATTATATACAGTCGGCCTTGTGTGCTTCGGGCAATTCGTGCGCGTCACCTGTTAAAAACTCTTATATTTTATAGTTTAAGTTACTTGACCGTTTTGTTACAGGCGCCCGGCGTTTTTAATAATTTTGAGACGTTCAAAGAATAAAAAGTGTGCGATGGCCGGGAATCGAACCCGGATCAACTGCTTGGAAGGCAACTATGCTGACCATTACACCACCATCGCACTTAACAAAGTTATTAAAATTGATGTTCAATTGAGCCAAACCTGGTCGATCTTGAATTTCCAAAGCAGCTGCAAGTAAAGTGCAAGCACTTTCAACACTAAGAGTAGACGTGACGTGGTCTTCACAAGCCGCTCGCAAGTCCTCTACTCCGAGGTCCGCGGCTAACGTCATCATTTCAAATACTCTCGAATCTTGTAATAACAGCTTCACGGAAAATATTATATTTCGTTATCGTTATGGTAAAAATCTTAAACTTAAAAAATAAATAAATTGTAAGTTGTACGTGTTTCATTTTTAAATGGCGCTATTAGGCGACAGGTGGCGCTTAACATTCAGTACAAAATAAGCATGAAATTTAAAATACAATTGTGTTACTTCTGTGTGAAGAATCTGATAAAAATATTAGCACCTTTCCCGTATAGACGTACTGAATAAATAACCGAAATGTTTCCGGTTGAACGTGCGACATCCGCACGGGCGTGGGCTGCGCTCCTACAGATGGCGTCACTGTGCACCCTGGGATGCGACACACCTCGCCGCGCTTTGTGTTCTGGAAACTTTTGCATCTGCACAAAACAAAACAAGAGTTAATGAAAACAGAGTCGAGTACTTTTAATTATTGCTTTACTTTAATAGAAGTTGCAAACATGGCAGGACTAAGCCATTGTTATCGCTTCAGCATTATGTTAGCTAGGAATTCTGAAAGTAGAAAATATCGGAGCGAATGTTGAGTTTTATGCTGTCGCTATGTAGCAACCGGTGTATTTAACTTGACAAATTATTTATTCTTAACGATTAATCAGAATATCGGAGAATATAATCTTAATTTATTCAATATAAAAACTTTGTACCTGTATCGTGCTTTAATAATAATATACTCAAAACTGAGATGCACCATCAGACCGCTTAAGAAGTTTTACAGCAATTTTAATAATGTTAAAAACCGATAAACTTTTCGCTAAGCGGACCCTGAATGCTTCTACAAAGACTTATTACCTATTTATAAGAGTTTCCAGTTAAGCAAAGGATGCTCTGTCGTCTAGGTAACGAGTGGTTTAATCGATGAGGCATTTTATTTACTCGCTATTTGTGTCTCGACAGTGCTTTACGAGTATTGTTGTACAAAATGTAGCTGAGATAGGCGTCCAGATTATTACATAACACGATAAACATCAGGGATTACTGGTGTTGATCACCAGATTCATGTCGTTAATCACATGGCGCGTAATTAATTAGCGGTTCGTCGTCTCCGATGACGCCCAAATATGCGACATTGTCCATTAATCTTCCTCACGTACGAACGGAACTTTAGCGACGATAAAGTAAAATGTATCGATCGAAATCGATAAACATTGAATTAGATCAATGGTCTGCAGCCCTAAATTCTCAAAACTTTCACCAAGTCTAGCAGGGCATTAGAAACTTCAAATTACTATATCTACCTAGTCTTAAGAAGCGATATATTGGTATAATTATTTCGTTGGCTTGGCCTAAAAAGACTTTCATTGTTTGTATTATTTGATTAACTTGGCATGAATTCACTAAATTTTTAATAAAACTTAATTTCGAACTTCATTATCGTATCTTGTTTTCTCATTATTGGAAATTATCGGAAATAAGAAAGAATTACACACAAACCATGTGGTTTCCTTAGAATATATACATTCCTTATGTATATGCTATTGTAGAAAAATGTATATATTTATTATTTTGTTAACGTACCTACTGTAACCATGATTGTCTATTCTTTATTACTTATTATTTTACTTTAGCAGGCATCAGTTTCACATAAACAATAACAATTCCTCAAAAGAATAATGACAATTATATATGCTGATACGTTAATAAATAGTTGTAACACATAATGTATGAAGTTTTGTAAGTTTTTGTGAGAAAATAAATAAATGTTAATATTATTAATTGACTAAAGGTTAATGTTTTAGCAATTCTTATAATAATAAGTTATAAAAATAATAATTTTAATCACTTAAATAAATACCTTTTGCAAATGCTGAAAAACAGCATCCGAAAATATTCCCTAAAAAGGAAATATTGAAAGAACATCTAAATATAATAGAATTTGCCTTCTATTATATACGGACCGAAAAAACAAAAAAAATCATTGCAGCAGCGAAAAAAATTGCAGCCAAAATAAAATGATTTAAAACTATTCCATAACTTTTAGCACTATTATGAGTATTAAAATATATACCGCTTTATATTATATAGTACTAAACGTTTAACCTATACCTAATATGTTAGACACACAGGATACGTAGAAGTTTACCGAATGTTATGTTCGGGTTATCTTAGTTAAGGAAACTCGTTTAATTAAAACAATCATTCACATAACAAACCAAAAGTTTTAAAAGTGAAACCTTCTAGTGAAAAACTACAACTATCACTTGAAAAAATTATTTTACTGTAATAAATTTTAATATGTATATGGACGAATCTATATTTTTACGATTTTTATGACTATGTTCATATAACTCTATCTATGTTCATTAACGTTGTTTTTGTTGAACATGACATGTATGTTCAATATATATGTTTTGTGCAAAGTTTAAATGCGACACTTTGTTCCTATAATGAATCTGTCAGCGTGCGTTAAATCTCTGGGAAGGAAATGTCAAACTGACAAACTTTGCTCGACAACACACAAATGATGTGGCTTCGCGTATTGTTTTTGGAGCTGAATATTTAATGTTTAATAATTTACAAATCCTGCCATAGTTGCCCGTATAGCCCACCATACACAGTAAACCTTACGCCGCAATTGTTGTCATAACTATAAAATTCCAGTAAATAAAATATTTTTTTCCATAATTTTTTTTAAAGTTGTCACTTCATCATAATCAGGTTACAGGTATCATTGATATGAGAAGGAAATTCTAGGTGAAGCATAATTTGTACTATTATTTATAATCCCCCTATAAATAGTTCTTAGCACAAGTGTCGGTAAGAAGATAATCAGTCAAGGATGCTCAAAGACAATTTGTATCGGCGCCATGATTGATCGCGTAATGTCCGCCACGTTTGGAAATGTCGCAGCTCGTAGCGGGCTAACGATTAATGCATCGCCGTAGTCTGTGGTATACAGTTTGGCGTAAGTAAACAGCCATTAATCAGAGCGCAGAGGCATCTTTCCCCTTTTGCACTCTTTAATGCGCAAAAACGCTAAAATTACAATAGTTTGCGTAGCTAACGACTACTTGAAAGATGACTAAAACTTTCACATCCTTTGTGAGCCGAATCTACAGACGTGGTGTCTCGTTTCACTGGAATTATTTCGCTAAATAGACTGATGACGCTAATTTAGTCGTCAGTGTTGCCAGCGCAAAGGCATCTATACTAGGAACATTCTAATTTCGCTCCATTCAAGTTGCCGTTGAAATTACAGCCCGCACTGTAATGAACATTCAGGTTCCTTCAGCTTTCAGTCGAATGATATTGAAGAGTATTCATGATCGACGTTATTTTTCATCTTCTCATTATACGCTGCTAATGTCGAGCCAATCAGAGTACTTATTTGTATAGAATTTCAATCAATTTTTACACGCGAGGACTAATGACTAAATTTAATTGTTTATGTTATGTTAAACACTATATTTTACAGCACAAATTTACATTACATATCGGTTTTTATTTTTTAGTTTTCATTAGTTATCGGTACATATAGCATTCCAGCAGAAACTAGTTAAATAAAATAAAAGCTAAAGCAGCTTTTATTTTAAATGCAATAAGTAGTACTTACTTACTAGCAATACTTTTTGATATAAATTAACAACAATAAAAAAAAATCGAAAAATAGTTCAAATAATTCAAGATATAATGCGGTTGTTTTGTGTAATATTTTAAAGCTAAAAGTAACATAATACGGAAATAGTAGACGAGATTGCGCTATTTGCTCGGAGCAAATAAAATGTTCAAGGCGGAGATTTTATTGAACGTGGCGAAAAGAACTTTCGCAGAATTGTGAATTTTCAAATTATTCTTTAATAGTTTTTTTGACGTTTATTTATTTACACACAATATTTTCTGACAGCATGAGCTAAGAATTTTATGCGTTGACGAGAACTGGTTTCTACTAAATTATCCGTCGGACGTCGACGTAGTCTAGTATCTATTATACCTAGTGATACAGCAAACTCAAAAGAGTTTTACTGGACCGTAGGGTTATATTTTAAGTCGAGACTTACTTAACTTAGTACTCCCGTTTGTCAACACTAGATTTATTTGATTTTACAGACAAGGTTTTTTTACGATTTCAACGATTTTACATTTTCAATGCGTCAGGGCGTGACTCTAGCTTAAGCTTAGCTTAGGTTAGGTATAAATTTACAGGCTAGTTCAGCTTTTCACTTGGTTACTCGTGACGGTGATGAACAAAGCAAGTTTTGATTTCACAAATCTGTGGTCACGATTGGAGTTTTATCAAAATCGGATTGTGAAAGAAAGCTTATTATTAAGCTTAAAAGATTGCTTATTACCTGTATACAGCAAGTATACAGGTAATAAGCAATCTATTAGCTGCTGCAATTGTGAACTATAGGTGGTTTAAAACAGTTTATAAACGAACGAACGATAGTCACTAATGTCAGGATCTGTTTTCTATGCTGTAAAGTAATAAATATATCAATGGTAGATATTATGTGTGAGACCGCTATATAAAGAGTCTTTTAAAGCAATACCTAAATACTCATGTCAGTTATGCTTATAATTTTTTTCTGATTCCCTATTAGAAGTTCTAGAAGAAATGTAATAAATTACAGAAAATTATAAGACAGCACTCGTAATACATCACGGCCAGTATCCGCGAGCTCAATATAAAGGTTTTCTTTACAAATACGAAGTGAGCGGGATAACTTTTTGCATAACTTGTCTAAGTTTCTGCACTTTTTCAACCGCCACATGTTACTGGACGGTATTCTCATGCAAATTTAATGCGAACGCCTCTTTTGATACGATTTCGGACCCTATTTTCCTTCAGAATATTTTATAACTGGTGGGTCGCGAAAAGGACACACTTTAGTACAAGTGTGACTTCATTACTTTTATATTAAGTTAATACTTTTAATTAATTGTACTAGTAATAGGAGCGAAAATTACATTTGACATAACATTTACGCCCTCTATGGAGTGATCTGTATAATATTAGTTATTTAAAAGAAATGTAGATGGCGTTAAATATGCGTCAGATGAAATGAGGTCGCTTGTGAGTTTTTCACAAAACAAAGCATTGAATAATTAATACGAAGATGAATACATAATTAATAAATGTACCTCTTACATAATTAGCAAAGTTGAGGTGCGCTTCATTAGGCAAATTATAAGTTTCGCCGTCAGAGAGTCGATTCATTTGCATTTGAAACACAACGCCGCCATTACCGTGCATTCAGTGGGGGGCGATAATATTTTGTTGTCGTTCACGTTTAGATATTTTGTTCAAATGTTAAAATAAAAACTTAGCAATGAAATATATTTCAGATAAATAAGAGTAGTTTTTTTATTATTATATTGATATTTCTAAAAAATAGTAATTTTGTAAAATTTATATATGTATTGAAAAATTACTGAAAATATAATGATGTATTTCAATTAAGATCATGACTCCCGTATGGTCTAGTGGCTAGGATACCTGGCTTTCACCCAGGAGGCTCGGGTTCGATTCCCGGTACGGGAAGTATTTTTTTACCTGGCTATCAATATTATTTTGTGTGCGAAGACCTTCTCTTCCGAAGTTCCCAATATAAATACAACATCTGCTGAATCTTGATCTTCAGATAGTCTCTGCAGATCACGCAGCAAGCCTGGCAGGCCAGCCCTCTCAACTGAAGCTGTGCAACAGGTCCCCGACACTCTGTTTGTCATTTTCACTAAACTAGATCGCTTTCACTTCACAGATTATTAGATCAAAAGTGCACCTTTCAGAACAATTCCCCTTTTTGCTCACTCGCTTAAAATAAACCGCGGTATATTTTATAGGCAAACTTGTTACCAAACAATAACATCAAGCGTCGTATCGTTACAAAAACACTTTTTATCACTCCCGCTTATTCAAACGGATGCCGTGCACTTCATTCATTACTAGAGACACACATTGATAGTGCTATGTAAATTATTCTAGGTATTTACTCAATTATTCACTACAAACTCAACTTGTCAACATAACCTTAATAGTAAGCTTTACACAAATAACTAACAAATTCCATCCAACTTCACACCGTAGATTTGTCTTGAGATTTCTAACCAACTTCGGTACACAATACGGGTGTTATTGCTGGATTTTGTGTTGGAGGTTTTGAGCCAGTTATAAAAGCTTAAAACAGGTTTACGCGTAATGAAATCAAAATATATTGCTATCTCTATCAAGCTCAAACGGTGGTGGTTTGTTATGTATAATTTGAAACAAACTTACACATGCCTCCGTGGCGCAATTGGCTAGCGCGTTCGGCTGTTAACCGAAAGGTTGGTGGTTCGAGCCCACCCGGGGGCGATTCTTCTATTTTATTATTATTTTTTGTAGAATAGTGGGCAAACGGGCCACCTAATGTTAAGTGATACCGCCGCCCATGGACATTCTCAATGCCAGGGGGCTCCCGAGTGGGTTGCCAGTCTTTTAAGAATTGGCACGCTCAATGGGTAGCTGCTTTCACATAGCGGTGGTAAGCGCCAAAAACTGCCATCAAAAATACTCCGTTGTGGAACGGTGGACGTAGAAGAAGCGATCCCACATCTCTACGCAACGCCAAAGGATCAAGCCGCTCGGAGAGGGATTGGTCGTCGACGATTATTATTATTAAAAGTAAAGTAAACAAATATTTTTTTACTTGCATGGCATATGGACCATGACTATAATGGCCATGGCTATGACTCGAAATTATATGAAGTTGCGAATCCAACATTGAATGAAATGTTGGATTTGACGTGGTCTCAGGAAGTGCGGAGTGGCAGTTCGGAAATGGCAGGCCTAGGAGAGGCTCGCACGTTTTCTGACCGGACCGAAGTGTGGTGACGGCATGTTGCGTTAATTTCGCAATACGCCGGATTTTGAGGCTTTGCTGCAGTCTGCACATTTGTGCGGAATATATTCTGTCGAGCATTGCATAGCATTTACGGCTCTAGCGTTCATCCTATACCTGTGATTATGGGAATCAAAGTGAATGCTGTCTTGATTATTCGGACCCTAACAGGAATGTCATGGCATTAAAACATTCAGACTTTAAAGAGAAATAATAAATGTGTTATAAAAACAATTCGCACACAAGGCGCAGCTACGGCGTAGTGTAAACAAAAGCGGAGTAATAATTCTTGATGAAACTGGCTCAAAGCTATTAGAACACCTTTGAATTGGCTAGTATGAAGTTAATGGGCAATTGGGGCCGCTCAATGAGCTGCACTTGCTACACCTGTAAGGCCTGACACACCCGACACGCTTTTCAAAAGGTTTATGTGTTGATTGGGAAAGTTTATATACATTATATTGTTCCTATATTTTCTATAAGAGGCCTTTATTTGAGCGATAACCATATATTTTTAGACTGTTAAGATAAGACTGATTTTCGTTAAAATGTATTATTTATTAATAAAAATAGGAATTGAGTATTAATAAAATTTCGTTTTCTCATTTCATGAATGAACACAAATATTATTCTGAACTAGTCGTTGCGTTGCATCGTGTGCCCCAGCCTTATTTTTATATGTAGTGGAGCAATCATAATTTAAATGTGTTTGTTTGCTCAGATGTATTGATGGGCTGAAGCAGCGCTGATAGTTATAAACGGCGATCTGGTTTTCGTGCACGTCACCATACCTTAGTTCTGCCGTGTGTCGGTATAATTCTCTCACTGTCGGAGCTCACCGATGACGCGCTAATGGCGTCCTGCGCCTTTTTAATTGCTTTCTGTTTAACTATTTATGGTTCAAGGTTAACGCTATCTCGTTAAGTAGATATACTGCTTCTAATTTAGCTAAATATGATCTTCAAATCCTTTTTTTAATGAAGAGATTTGTTATTTGGTCCTACTTAGCTACAGCAGTGGCCTGTAATGTGAAGTTTATGGGTTTGAGAAAACGTGGCTCGAGATAAGAATAATTTAAAAGGAAGTTAATTTAAGGCGAATTTGTATTTGATAATGTCCGTTATCGGAACACGTGTAAGTAAATAGCAGAGGTAACGCCACAGGAAATAATCCAGCTATTGAGTGGCGAGCCGGGGATTATCGCGAACAAACATACGCTCTATCGTATGCTTGACAGTGATTGATTCTCTGTTTGCTTAAATAAACGGATAAATTAATAGAATACGTGCTTTATGTAGTATCAGCTCCAGCCGCACCTGTGTACCCCGACAACTGTTCACTATCGTACTATTTGTAATAAGCTAATTACGCTTTTCGTGTGTATTTATCCGGTTGTGATATAAATCTAGATGCAGAAAATCCACAAAATAAGGTGATTAGAATCACAATACAATCAAATTAAAACTACAATGAGAGTTGACTGAGGGCCGGCGCGCTTCGTGATCGAGGCACAAAAGAATTAATTACGACACGATGACTGCTGATGCTCCAAGAGGGATCACAAATTAATATTATTAGCTTTTACCTCGACAACTAATTTCCAAAGCTGGCATATATAGTCTACTAATTATACAAATATCGTATAAGATGAAAAGGTGGGAAAAAGTCCGAATTCAGTGTCAATTGTAAAGTTACGGTGTGTCGCGCTCGTCTCGAGTTGGGCCCTTCCCTTTGAGTTTCAGATCAAAGAACGCGCTTCTATTAGCTCTGATTACGGTGCGCACTCGAGATGCTGCGCTCCACAGTCTACCGCAGGCGCAGAGGATCAAATGTTTGCAATTGGTAGGGCGCAACTCCTCCGTGGGTGACCGGCCTTTGCAAATTATTTCTTAGATTTATTTAAGTATGTTTGAGAGATATTTACTCAAAGCTGGCCTGTTGGTTGTATTCGACGTTATCGTGTGACGTCACTGTGGCGGGTGCGTGCGCTGTGGCCCTCTCCCGTCGGCATTGTCTGTCTAGGTATGCGCCGGTAGGTAGGCGGCCGCGGGTTAAGATGGCTCTAGAGCCGGTGCAACTTTAATTAGCCCGCTATTTACTGTCATATGAACTTTTACCAACCTCTATTGTGCTCTCTAGTGTTCTTACTTTGTCGCGTTTCTACATAAAATACCGTTTGAAATCATCTAGTGCCGATGACGTCATTGACCTGAGCCGCGGTTTAGTTGTTTTAATACCCAGTTATTTATTAATATATACAAGATTACTATTGCGCAGATTTAATTAAATGACAATGTTCATAACAAATATGTATTATTAATTATTATACGATAAGTAGTTTGATAATAATGGCAATTTTCGCTATAGTAAATACAGCGTCGGTGGTGTAATGGTCAGCATAGTTGCCTTCCAAGCAGTTGATCCGGGTTCGATTCCCGGCCGACGCACACTTTTTACGACTTTTTTTTAAATTTTTTTATTAAATTATTCGAATCAGGTTTTCAGTTCCCAAGAGGAATACTCCTCAAAATATTAAAAATATTAAGTCAATAAAATATTAGATTACTGTAACTACAATATTATATAATATACTATTATTACTCTATTATAACTTATTCCATTATAAAGCAACATTAAATGCCATTTTGAACACGGTGTCGATTTGTGGTATAGATAGCTAGAGCACGCCGTCACAGCAATTAGAGGCAAATTGTGCGGAATGTGCTGCGCTCTGCCGGAAGTTAGGTTTTCTGTCAATATTAGCAAATATCCCCTAAATCCTCACCCTCTCACAATAACGATCTTAACTATTCTTGGATAAGGGCGAGATTTCATATTCGACAATTACAAGTAGTCATTTCGGTCGCTCCATTCTAATACCCATAAACGCAAAATTTGACAATTTAGCAAAACAATATTTATAATTAGGGATGATTGATTCTATCAATTGCCAAGTAACAGTAATTCAATTCATTGTTGCACTATTTGGACAACTTTACGCTTAAAAGCTGTCATATCTCTGCATTAACTCGGAACGAAAAGAATTGACATGTGTGAGCGTACATACGATTTTGTAAGACGGATGATATCTGTAGAACATTCAGATGGCAAACAGAGATAGTGCAAATGAGCTGAAAGCATCTAGGTCGCGAGTTCACAGCGAGCTATTCCAACTGAGACCGACGAATGAATGACCAACAAGTCGTTTTGCCAACAAAGTCGACTGAAGCCCTGTGGAGTCAATTTCTAGAAGGCGCTGGCCACTTGTACTGCACATATAGAAAGATAAGTACCCAATCTGTCAACAATAATACGCAGGTAGCAGGTGCATTCCTTTAATATTTCCGATTGAGTTTCAATAGCCACAGTCTGAGTGCAATAAAAATATCGAGTTTTAACTTTAAATGAAATTTTCGAAATTATTTCACGAACGCACAGACTCTTTTTGACAATCGCGACCGGCTCAACTCGCCGATAATAAGAATCACATCCAATTAATAATGTTCATCCGATCGGGGACACTTCATCTGACAAAATAGATTTAATTGGTTTGCTTCAATCTTTGGCATTTGTCACGATTTAATCATATTTGTGTGGAATCTACTAAAACGAATGTAAATTTATTTTGATACTAATAAATTAAAAACCTTAAAGATCAATATAAACTTTTCGTTGAGAATAAGTATACTCTTGTTATATTATAGTGACTCCTTACTCCATTTTACCAAGTACATTGATACGAGGACACTTTTCAATTGATGTTTGCTTCTAGATAACCAAGTAGACTACAATACAATACTACATATCTATAGGCTCTCTATAAGAGATTTCCTTGTTTCTTATTCACGGAGCCTCACAAAGGCGAGTCCTCTAATAGTCTACTTGAAGATATTGTCGTTAGAATGGGAACAGTTTCAGGAGGCAGCGGCCCTCAGTCCTCACGTATCAGCGGCGGCTCTCGCAGAGGCACCGCCGAGCACAAGTGACTTTCATTAGACAACGAGGCCGAAACAAAAACGAGTGTACGCAACAATTCGCCCTAACTACTTGAAGCTGCGACCCGCCCGCCCGCCGCCGCCGCCCGCCCCGAGCGCGCTTAAAAGCCATTAAGCGGCCCTTTGATCTGCAGCGCGCGCGTTTTGATTGCGCTGCTTCGACTGCCCACTTAAAACTATTGCCCTGGTCTTTGAGCTTAGAGTTACATTTAAAAAAATATTTCCCTCACTTTTGATCAATTCTAAATATTTTTGCTGATAGTTCAATTTTGTAAAAGGATCCGGCCGCTGCGCTGTAATGGAGCTGTTTTCACTTGGACTTGTTTTTAGTGAATTGGCGAATTTATCAAAAAAACGCGCTTTATGCTATTGCATCATTGAGAGCGTTCTGTGATCGAATATTTTTATTTGAAATATTATGGTTTTGGTTGTGCTCCAACGAAATAAAACTGCAAGCACTCGATACTACAGATTGCAGAGCATGTGTGGCCGGAACATTTATTTTTTGTCTTAACTAAATATCGAACGAAAATAATAAAATATAAAACAATATATTTATTACTATGTTCCATCGTTACGCTTGAAATAGCTTGATCGATAACATTTAATTTAGGCATTTGCCTAAATCTGCAATAGCAGCAGGGAAGGACGATAACTTAGATGTCCAAAAAAATTCTTCAAGGCTTAAATCAAGTATCTTAATAAATCATCAGTAGCTTGCGATCGAATATAAAACGAATTGAAACGTGTCGCGGCTGCTTCATAGATTGACAAGTCAATCCGAGTACAAAACAATAGATACAGTTAGAAATATGATAAAGTAAGTGCTTAAAGTACAGTAGATATATAAGCCCAAGAGATACAGTCACTCAAACAAACTGATATTACAAGTTGCTTATTGAGTTGGAAAACTATTTTCGCAGCGAACGAGAATTCAAAGGGAATTCATGATATCGACATCTCACAATTTACTGACTCTTTTGATTTGGTTAAAAAATGTTGAAAGGCTTGTTCGTTCACGTTATGTTTCGACTGGCTCCAGTCGAATAGCTCTGTACACATTATATTCGCGTCTGGGGCATATTTATGTGCGAAGTGCCTCACTGGGTTTTTAATTTTGTCCAAGATCTCATCCTTACAACAACTAATATCTAATAATGCTAATAGCATAATGAATCAGTAAATAAATGCCTAAAACCATAACAGCATCTGTAATTCTATTGCAAAGCACACAATCCTTGTATAGGAATATTCGTGGGAACATCAAAAGCGCCGCGTATGATAACCTCGCGACTGCTCGTTGACGCGGAAATACTTCAAACATACTAAAAGAAGCTTTGTGAAGGAAAAAACGTTAAGAGCGACTCTCATTTGAGGGCCCTGCTTCTCTTAATACAGTTGCTGTTAACTATTGTTCACTGATGTTTACTGTAGCTAACATGTTCACTAATAACGTTTATTTCTTATTATTTTAAAATCATTCGATCTAAACCTGTGACCAATTATGAAGGCACATCGTATAACGTAGCCTTTCATGGGCACTTGCCGGGACACAGAAGGACATGAGATATATAAATAAAACTGTAAAGAGCGAAAATTTAATCAGATCTATGACTTCATAGCCTTGCCTCTCTATGTAACGAGGCTTATGCATGACGTGACCTGGATATTGGATTTGTAGATTACAAATTAAGCCATGCCTATAGGCCTAATTATTTCCCTTTCTAGCAGCTATCAACCCAAAAACCTCGATAGCTGGGCTCTTCGTTTCTATGCTAAAGAAAGAACGCTTTGACAACAACTTGACTATTGCTAAGGAATCGCGAATGACGTCATAAGAAGGCTCATATTTGAGTGGAGACTTCACGAATCGAAAGTTCAGCTGAGTGTATACCGGGCGTTTTAGCTTATTATATCAGCTATTATTAAGATATAATATACCATTACATTATACGATACAAAAGGCAATTCAGGGAGTCGGTTTTTTAATGATATGTTCAATATACGACAGCAAGTATTTATTTTATTATTTATTAAAGTTTGCCACATCATACGTAATCCTATATCTACAGTATAAAATAGAAACTATCTTTTCTAAATTTCTAAACTCTAAGTTTTGCTAAACATAAATTCTACTAATTAATAATTATTATTCTCATGTGTAGTAAAAGTACTTATGCTTATTTGTTAAATATATCCTATACTATATTAATTCTTTAACATAACAAATGCTAATATCGTAATATTAAAACTATGGCTGAGTGTGGTAAATTCTTAAAGAAGTATGTCGGCTAGTCCGCGATGGCAAAGGGAATGCTTTATCACTACGTTCCCTGCTAGATAACTCTTTATACAGTGAACTGCATCTACTTGTATTTGCTACGTGAAGCTTCAATTTGTCAAAAACTTTGGTCTTTCTATCATAAGCATAGATAAACCGTTCAAATGGTTATAGAACGTCTTACAATTGTCATCTCAAGCCACTTCGATAAAAAGGTCAATATGACAGAACTTAATATATTAATGTTTATATTTACGTTATTATTATTTACGTCCACTATTTAGAATTTTATAGTCAAGGTATCTTCAGCATCAATCTAACTTTTTGTTCCTTAACTAATAGAATTTCCCCAAATCCTTACGGTTAACAATATTGGGTGCCTTTTCTCCTGGTAAGGAGACATTATATCGAGGTATCTACTCAGGACTTATCATTTTAGTATGAATTGTGTATTGAGGGCCACCGAACCGTTCTTTGTGGTACATAATTTTTTGATTAAAATACTTTTTCAAAAAGTCAGTTACGAAGCAATGCATACTCTTATTATTAATTTCACTATAAAACCTATTTATCCGTAGTTATTTGTTTGGTATAAAACAAGAATATATAATCAAGATACAGATTACCTTATATAGAATAAATAAAGACATAATTAATATATTCATGAAATTTCAACCACTAAAATAGACCGTGTACATCAGAGGTATTTTGACGTGCGGAAAAGATGTAGAAATTCAAACAATGAATAACCACAAGACTGAAATTTTCAAGTCACACTCAAAAATCAAAAATTTTCAAGCAATTTTTATGCAATTGAAAACGTTTGAAAAGCAAAGTTTAAATTGTGAAAATACAATAAATTTCCGACGTCTTCTACATCGATTCTTTATATCCCGACGTTTCAGACGAAAATGCACCCCTAGTATTGCCTTCCCCAGGGATCTCCCGGTCTCTTTATCGAAACGTCATTGCGTGGCGCATTGTCTGAAAATATTTTGCAATTCATTTTGAGCTCTATTTTAGTTTTATAAAGTTTACATTGAACTGTTTTCAAATGTTATAAAGGAAATTGGCATTTACATGTAGAGTAGAAAAGCCAGTTTTCCGCGGCAGAATTTGAAAATGGAATTCGTGTGTACGCAGATACAAGGTTAACTTTTCATTCCCTATATTTCTAATCTGTGGCATTGAGCATTAGAGCTGCACAGTTAGGGTCCACAATCGCCCGAGATTCGATATCTCGAGTGTTTGTATGTTTGTCCGTGTGCTCGTTTGTTACACGGCGGTCGCATTCGTTCAAATGTACCGACACGCGAATGTTTTTGTTTCACTTTTACCTTATTTACTTACAAAATGTGACGTTTCATAGTGATAGTGGATGGATTAAGTACATTTAAAATCGCACATTTAACAGTGCAATTCAACAGTAGGGGTGCGACCAAAAGTACCTCTATACATATACACTAGATATATTTGTATGAAACTGGTAAGTTTGATTTAACGTATCATTAATATAAAATAACTATAAAAAACGTTAAGTGTTATATATAAATAAAATGAATATTATTTTATCTTTATTATTTTTATTTAGTTATCGATAGCAAAGAGGATTTCTCAGGAAACCACCTTCTTCGGCTTTACTATGTACTTTAGGCAAAGCATTCAGTAAGTTTTAAAATTCATAATAATTGCCTAAAAATAATATTGAATTTTCATAGGAGGCATACGGTGGCGTGGGTTATTGACCCCGTTGCCACGGCAACGGCCAACGTGTGCAGGCTTTCGGGTCCTGAAAAGGGGTCCACGTTTTGGGGTGCAAACATTTGTGCAATTTTGTACTTAAGTAGCTAACTTGTAATCGCTTCGTCGGTTGAGAGGCAATCTTTTGGTAAACAACGCCAATTATAGTGGAGGGCACTTGAAAGGTGAAAATAACACCTTCCAAATAATGCGAGTAGTTTATGGAATGAGTCTTTTGCATAATAGAACAAAAGGCATATTTAAGACATACTATTCTCTGCCCCGATATAATTGGGCCCATCCAATTGATATTCTGAGCTTTTTACTATTGCTTAAGTACTGACTATACGACATCTTGTCGCATGAGTCCAACTATAACCGATTTCTCGTGTAAAACACATCACATAACGTAATTTGCAATGTTTCATTGTTTTTCGTTAGCCCATACAATTCGCTGAGCGTAGACGCGTATACAAGGTGTTACAATTATTTACACAAACAATACAGAGTGAAATGACGCACTCGAGTGAGGCGCGAACAATTACTGTAGTTAAGTATTTGACACTCGCACCTTCGTTACATCGCACTCGACTCGGCTCGTAATTACAACTCACTCTTATCAATTTAACACTACGCGTATTGTGCAATCGGAGGTCATTGACGCTTCAAAACGCAATAATATTGTAATCTACTTAATTTGATTTCCTTGGATTCGGGAATGTTTTTTATTTGCAAGATTAGCAAAACGCCATGTGTTATAGTAACCCGATACCGTGTGAGGTGTGGACGCGAGGTGTGAAGGTGTACCTCATTACGACACTTCCCTCGCCCCACGCGATTGCCGATCAATTGCGTCCGACACCCGCTCGGGTTTCACTCGCCTTTCCTAAATAGTACATTTTTGGTGATTCCATGACACCGATTCTTTCACAAATAATGTTTCATGTTAAAATCTAAAAAGATCAAGTTGTATGAGGTTTTAATGAGGATGAATTTGCGTATTAATATGAATGAAACCATAAGGAGGTTTTACTAATGTAATTTGTAAATGTGGGACATACGCGCCCTATTTTCTCACAAGAGGTACGTATGCAGAGACTGAATTATTTTAAAGAACTCAAAAAACTCTGTATTTGAATTGCTAGAACGCGCAACTGTTTCATGTCAAAGAGAATTCAAAAGTTGCAATCGCTGAAGGGAATTCACATAAAATAATTGGTGATAGAATAAATACGTTTTTACGTTCGTTTCACAAGGCGTAATATGAAAATATTGAATGATCGTACGTTTCACACTCGATAGAGGCTCTCTTATCGATTGTAAACTGATAGAACACCATGTATTTGAGGAACTAATTGGTTTTAATATTGCACGCCGTGTTTGATCAGATTTGCCATCGTTTGATTTGAACCAATATTGTTAGCATTTTAATATCTATTGAACATTTTTATATCAAATCGAGTTTCATATTTGATCGATTTAATCTGTTGGTTCATCGTAATTATTATTTAAAGTTTTCATTTCGAATTCGTAATATTGCCATGTCATGGAATGTTTTTTTAAATCTATGATTAGGGATATAAAATAGTGTGTTTTCAAGTTTTCATGTAACGTACGAAAATTATGTATTTTTAAACGATGCCATTAATAAATAAATGATAAATTGACATGCCTGTTCACAGTTTTGCTTTTACCAGGCTTACATGCTGCAGGGCTGAACCATCTTTGTGGTATAGAACTTTAGAAGTCTTGCTGTCAACATCTCAGACAGAAAATATACAAAAACATGACTACATACTATAACTTGACTACAGTAGTAGACATAGGATATATTATATAGTTACGTCACCGGTTTGCGTCCTGAATATGATAATCTAATAAATGGCAATTCTAAGGCTGTGTGGAAACAGATTTTCATATTAATATTCATGGAGCGATATTTTGCGTTATTAAAAGCTTGGGAGCGATTTGTATTTTGCCCTTTGAAGTAAAGATGTTCTAAACACAAATATATTAGCAAAAAAAAATAGTTTTTTATTTTCTGTAACGTGTTAATCTTTACAATTGGAATAAAGGTATATTATTTAAGGATAAGTAAGTTATCTATAATTCCTAATTATATATACTAACGAACACCACAAAAGCGTTCAGATTTCGACGACACGTAAATATTCACGAGAACAAGACTTTTAAATGAGCATGAAGCTGAACTAATTACTTTGAATCTCCGCAAACGTTTTCGAGCGAGTTTCTTGTAGCTTCAATAAACTAGCGTCTAATTAAAAGTAAAATTCATAAATCAAGTAATTAAAATCTAAAAGGTGTTTCAGGCGCTTTGCGAGGCTCAGCCAAACGGTTTCTTTATTCGTACGAACACGCCAACGTTGCTTCGTTGTAGCCATAACCGGCGCACATGTATGCTAATTAAATATTTTTTCCCTCTAATTACTTAGCAAACGCTCAAAATAGCGAACGAATGATATGCGAGCACAGATTATTGGTGACAGTAGTTTTGATGGGGAGAGGAGCAGATTTCGAGGCCGACTTGTTTCATCAAGAGGTCTAACGCCGACATTCACGGCAATGTCGCAGTAACATTAAGAAAAAGTTTAATTATTTTCTATAATAAAATAAATCGTTACAGCGTTTCGTGCACATAAACTCAGTTTTTTTTAAATAATAAAGCAGCCCGTATCTGTAGGTAAATAGTTTTCTCAAAACTGTGTTTAAATAGTCTGTGGCTGAAATGCGCGCGAATTTGCGAAAGAAAATAAAATTGTTGCAAATACATTTTTACACGCACCGTGTTAAATGTATTCTCTAAATATTTTGTGAGGAGGCAGAAGTAGTTTTTAAAATAATAATGTTAATCAAGTTGCATATTCTCATTCTGAAATAACTATGATTCAGCCTTTTACTAATATGTTTAACATACTTGTCGTTGCTTTTTTATTTATGACTAGCAGACTCGGCCAAGCGTTGCTGCGGCTAAGGTTTTTGTTATATTACATAGTAGTAAATTAATCAAGGGAAACCGTAGGAGAACTTATGTGAAACGTTGGTACCACGACACGGACCTAAACTAAACTACCTTTAACTCAGCGCCATCTGTTAGAATTGTATCAAATAATAAACAAATGTTAATGTTATCGTAATTTTAGTAAGGATGCCTATTTTGTTTGAAAATGAAATATAGCCTATGTCACTCAGGAATGATGTAGCTTTCCAACAGTGAAAGAATTTTTCAAATCTGCCAAGTAGTTTCGGAGCCTATTCAATTCATACAAACAAACAAAAAATCAAACCTTTCCTCTTTATAATATTAGTATAGACTAACTGATTAGGTTAAAAGTCAACGTGGTACGATGCTGATTACCAGTAGTTGTAGGCGGTAGTGGTATCAGCAGAAGACGTACCATTTAAGCATAAGCTTCAAAACGTACCAGTTATTTTTTATACGCAGAGCGTCGGTAATTCGGTTCTGCACCTAATTACCTCGCGCAGGTGTGAAGAGCCTTCTTAAACGCTCAAACGAAATTTTTTCTCGCGTCTCGCCTGTTAATTAATAAGATAACTGGAATGTCGAGTCTCGAGTCCCCGCCGTCAACGTTGTCTCTAGACTAATATTTTTAATGCGAGAGGGTGTGAATTATTGCGACACGTAAAGCTCATCTACATTATAGTCTTGAGAACTGTTACATGTTATAGCCGAGAGCATTTCTCTTCATAGAATAAACATAAAATTGATTTTAACTGTTAACTAAGTAAAATTACGTTAATTGCGTAATTAGTGTGTACTGTACATCAAAAGGGTCTATAAGTCCGCATACTTAAAGGCCAACAACGCATCGCTTCCTGGCATCGCAGATGTAACTTGAGTTATCTTACTTAATTGGTAAATACATAATGAAATTAAAATATATTACAAATAAAGAGTTATTATTTTTCATTTTGCCAAACCACCGTTGGAATATGTATGAAGTTAAATTTGGTTGAAATATCTGATAACAGTCGAGGTGCGCTTACGGTTATAAAGGAACTAGTTAATACACAAAGTACAATAAAAAGAGAAGTGTAAGAGATGTTTGGTTATATTAGCGGTGAGGCGGCAACGCGTCGAGCCGACGCAAAACGACCTCAGATTGCAATTAACGCCCTTACAACGACATTAATTAAAGCTTCTTTAGACATCCACGGGCTTGCCCCTCCCCTCTCCCCCACACACAGACTAAATGTAAACTAGCCTTTAGTTGACATTTTGTTTTAATTAAGAAATTCGTTGCCGTTTGCAAAGCACGAACAAAACCAAACAAAAATTACGAATTTCTTCTAAGTTTTAGTAGACCTAAGTGTTTAACGCGTACTGACTTAATTAATGTATTTGTCACTCAAAAATAGTGAAATCCATTGAATTAAAATTAATTACAGACTGAACTTAAAAAGATCTCTCCTTTATGATATTAGATAGAAGTTTTGACTTTGCAGACTCGGCTGCGAATCAACTTTGAAAAAAATAATTTTAAAGTCTAGAAATAAAAGTGAAACGGTGCCTGTGCCCTTGGAGTCGCTTAATTACCGGCTGATTGTTATAAAGTGCCCCGGGACAATACGCCGTTTTCACTGACCGATGTGCTCTTTTTGCACATCTGGGTCTAAGAGATGCTGCCTCACGAACACCACGTCGCTAATTCCACTCAACACGGTTTAACGTTCATATATGTCAAAGTTCTATATTTATATATTCCTAACACAATTAAATACCGTACTACGTATCTTTAAAGTCGTTGATTACAGACGAAGCTCCAACGGTTAGTCTCTGAAATGATTTTTAGATAATATTCAAACCAATAATCTCCTTATTGCCAAAACTATTTAAATTTTTTCTTTATTCAGTCAAATGAATGTTATGTAATATCGGTAGCCACTAAAATCCATATAACAACAGTAGTAATATGTATCGGAGTGCTGTAAGACAACTGCAATCTGCTTGTATAAGCATTTGTTGTGCTTGATAAGTTCGTTTCGTTTCCCTATACTCGGAGCAGTATAGTTGTTCTTTTCTTGTATTTATATTTTATTGGAAACTTGAGTACTAATAGTGTACAAATACACCTACGATGCTCTCTGTATATGGAGATAAGTTTGTTTCGAGGCATATTTAAGCTCTAAGGCTAAATGAAATCTTTCGTCGGAAACTCTATTGTTTATTTGAAAATTCAACCCTTGCTTCTTACTTAATCAAATAATTCACTTTTTTTCTTTTTGTAAGAGAAACAGACTTCATAATTTACTAATTGATTAAGTCAACTTGCTCGGTATAATTTTATTTCGTAAACAATATACAATTGTATAAACAAAAACAAATGCTGAGAAATTACTTTATTTAAAGAGCCAAGTGAGCTGGGAGTATGGCCGTCACTTGTATGTTTCATTACATGTAAAATAATTAATTAAAGTCCTTTGTTATTGACGTTAAATTTAAATTATTGTTGCTTTACAGATAGACGACTTATAACGACAGTCAAATACTGTAACCACTCATATAATCAATCCCCTGTATATAAGATACATTAATAACTTTATTCGTTTTATTACTGTATACAAGTCACGATTCAAGAGTTAGGGTTTATAGGAAGAGTGTAAATAAAATTATATTCCAGGAACATTTCTTATTCGGATCCTGTTACAAGTTAATTTAACTTTGTGCGTTACTCCGGAGTTATAATACGAATAAGCGAAATAAACAAATAACGCTCATTCAATCTAACGACAGCTTACTCTCTCACAACTTTAACTAGATAATTTTATTTACGATTTTACTTTCACTTCAAGAATATCTAAGTCTATTTTTCTGTATGTTTTCTTTGTCACGGTCCATTATTCAAACCGCTATGAGTACATCGAAATCCATATCTTCATGTGTGTTGCTTGTGGTTTTTGATACAATAAGTCCAGTAAGTAATCTCTTTAGTGGACTTTCTGAGATCACGATCGAAGAACCAAGAAATTTCATAATACTTAAGCTAATATATAATATTTCTCAATTATAGATTCTGAAGCGATATACAAAGTAAAGCCAAGTAAAAAAATTAAAACCAAGATATCAATATCGCAAAATATATTTAAATAGGTCCGTGTGAACAGAGGTGGAATTTGAATTTAAGGTAAAAACTAACGAATATTGCTACTGTGAACTACTAAGAATTTGACTAATGTTGTTTGAAATTTTCTTTGTTGGCATGACTTTTGCTTTTAAAAATGTAATATAATTAGCATAAATTATTTAGGCTTTGGTCGCCTATCTAGCAGTACGTGAGGAGCATGTCAGGGGAGAACAACCCTCTTCATTAGGCCTCCCTCAGAATAGGGCACGTGTGCTGCGTGCACGGTTGGTCACCCCTGCACGCGCTGCTCTAAATAAAAGCAAATTTAACTAAGACTTGTATAAATCATTTTGTATCTTCTTATTCATTGTACATTTTAAATACTTTTCACTAGATGCACTGTAGTCTAAGCAAATCTTATTAATTAAATCAAATCATTTATTCCAATTAGGCCACCGAAAATGGAACTTTTGAACGTTAAATAAAATATACTTAAAGATGATTCTAGTTGCCCCTTCCAAAATGTAGTTTCGTGTAGAGAAGAATTGTTAGTATAAATGCTCTTCACATATTTACAAATCTCGAAACCGTTGTAATAAAAAAACAATAAAACAGTGTGTGAGATAAAAATATAATAATTACATTGTGTCGTATAAAACAAAAAATAACAAAAATATGTAAAAATTAGATCAGCAACCAATGGGTTTTGTCGAGGCTCTATGATTGACCTATGGAGCAGGACCAGCATTTTCCCAAGCATTCTTATCTTGGATATATCTCTAATTTGTAAAAAAATCGTTCATTTAGCTTTAATATGTCACGCTGGTGATCAATATAGTTTTGGAAGTCGACACGAAACTTTAATTATTGTGCAGACTGAGTTGCGCACATTCTTTTAATGCACTCTTTGTTTGTAATAAGTACGTATTATTTTTTTTATGGAAAACGTTAAACATTTTTGCGTATTTACGGAATTGCGAATTTCGACGTCTGCCAATTTTAAAAATATCATCCGTTACACGAAAACGTTACAATTCCTATCTTTTGTTTTAAAGCCGGAAGGAGATGAAAGGCTTTAGTTTTAAAACAAAAACATTTTAGTGACGATTGAACTGTGTCCTTTAGTTGCACAAAGGGTGAATACCAAGGCTCAACTTACACTGGTCCCCTGCATAATGGATACATTTGCGGAGAAATTGCCTAAATTAGTTTGTGGAATGAGACAAAAAATGAAACCGTAGTCTTTTCCTTGTATTATAATATTTCTCTAAGTTCAGCCGGGTTATTTAGTATTCCTGAAATTTGAATCTAGATGTGTTTTAACGAAGATAGAAAGGGGTAGAAACACTGCGTTATTAAATCGTCGAATGTTAAGCTTACGATAATAAATAGCGTAGCACACGCTACGAACTTATTCTCTCGCAGCGTATTTATTGTCATTTATGTATTAACACTTCGTACATTACAATATAAAAATTAACATAATTAAATGAAAAGGAGGGCAACTAGCGGCCTTATCGCTTTCGAGCGATCTCTTCCAGGCAACCACTGTGAGTAAAGAAAAACAATTAAATTACATAATATAGGCAAGAAGTGCAAAAATATATATTACATATTGTTATTAAGAAGAAACTAAACAGAAACAAAAATAAACTAAACTGATACTGGATACATGAAAAACAAAAACTAAAAAGTAAATCACGATAATCTATTTCAAGTTCAGTATCATATGTAATACAATGCATGTAATGAATTTTTTTCATACTTTTATAAAACTTAGAAATATTTATTTTCTTATAATTGTACTTGGAAGAGGTGTTTAGCACAAATTGTAGCTCTCAAGGATAAACGAGCAGACTCGCCATTAATTTATTTCTTAAAAATCGCGGGTAAAGTAACTGCGTCGTAATTAAACAAATCTCAACTTCATCTCAACACCGCGCGACTGTAATTGACAATTTTCGACTTTGTATTAAAAATAACTGAGACTGAACGTAATCGAGAAAATGTTTTATTATTACTAGAATCCAGTAGAGGATAAATATTGCCTAACAGTTAGCATTTAAATAAATTATTTTAAAGCTTATTTAAGAAAATCGAAGGATATAACAGTGATATGCGCATAACAGTTCGGAAAGTGTCGAATATGCTGAAAAAAGTTTTGACCGAGTTACGTAAGGGTCAGCTGTTATTCTGGATAAACAAAGCTGTGTTGACCATTGTCCCAAATTCACATTGCACAAGGCAAGGTGTACATGTATTGCTCCTGGCTGAGGACCGGCACTTTCTGAAATTTTTATCAGCATTCTTGAGCTCAAAGAGTAATTTACATGACAAAAGTCTATCGTCTCGTTGTAAGAGTGCTACTTTTTAAATGGCCTCAATTTTACGATCATAATAAATTAATAGCACTTCTTTTGTGTATGTAATGTCTGATACTGTTGTCTATTTTTATGCTAAATTTACGGTAAGTAATGAGTTTTAAAAACAGTTTATTTTTTATTACTAGTGTTGCATATTTGTTATAGTTCTGTTGAACAATCAACATAATATTTGCATTGCACTAGCTTACACTCGCTCTGGAGCGTCTTTATTCCCCAAGGATTGGATAAATCACAATCCTTGAACAACCTGACTGTTTTATTTCCGCCTTAAGGTATATTCGTGTTTTATTCATATACCATCAGTGATGTAATTTGATCTATACTTAGAATTTAGTAAAAGAATCAATTTAGGCAGGAAAAGGTCAAATTGTAGCTATGCTTAGCTTCGGTTGCCCATTACGACGAGATCCCAAATATGAACAATGATTCAAACGTAATCAAAGGTATATTTTAAGTACATCTATAATACCGATGCAATTTCTCAAAGGAAATGGTGTAACCTATATTAGAGCCATTTGCTGTTGACGGCGTGAACCATCACTTGTCTTATCGTGTCAAAATGTGTGAAAACAATTTGTTCAGTGGCAAACCGAGTACTCTATGATAATGCGGGATAGTCTAGGAGCAAATTTTCATGAAAAATGTTAGCTTTTAGACTTAACTAAGGAATTTCTTCAAAGTTCTAATGACGTTTCAGTACCAACTCAGCAGGGGTTGACCAGATTTAACTTAAATAAAAAGAGATAATGTTTGTTTAAGTTAGTTTATTTGGCTCCACAAAAACATATTCTAAAATGACATAATCTATTTTTTCCTTAAAGCAGCTTAGAACATAGTGCCTCGTATTATTTGTATGTTAATTGTTAGGTGAGCTCTTGGTGTAAACCTCAAGATATGAGTTGGCCGCGTGCCTCCCCTCCCCCCCACAGCGAATATGTGAAAGCTACAGTGCGCCTCGACACCTTCGCTAAAAGTAAAAGCCGGTACACTCGGGGAGAAAACTGCAAATCATCGTAATTTATCAATATTTGAAAAGGGCTCAGCCCTAATATGTTTGTTAATGGAGCTACGTTTTATAAGTTCGTTGATGAGATATTGTACTCAGTGCTAATAGGAAATTACTGAAAACCTTGAAATTTAATGATTTTTTTACAAAATTTACTATCATAATATTATATTATATTAATATATATTCTTATTTTTATTCTTCATAAATATACATTGTACCTGGGATTTTGCGTATTTCCTTAAAACATAGGTAAATAACGTGGAAATTCACTTGTCTACTTGAAGGTCCGCGCATCAAGGTTTCCATCAAGGATATTGGCGCCCTACCTGTTTCCATCAGGTGATACTGACGACGACTGTACTGAAGATACCTATAACATCGTGTCTCATGAATATTCTCATTTTTGTTACAATTCGCAACTCGCGATATAATTTTGTTTCATAATAATATTTCATAATTAACTCAATAGTCCATTTTAATTTAAGATTATAATTGCAATTGAATCACTAATGAAAGAATGATTTGAAAGTCAAGCGCGATTTCGTCGTTTTGCGTCTGTATGAAGTTAAAAAATCCGTTGTCTCACAAATTCCATTAAGTCAACGAGGCACCAAAATCTCTGAAATTGCATATTTTAAGCATTATACTTCGCTTCGAGTTCTATCCAGACGTAATAAAGCTCCGTTTGACTCTTTTCAGAAGCTCCCGCGTATTTGCATTGTAAAATAGTGTTCATTTTAGACGGACGGCAAACAGTTTACGTATTTGCGGAAGTGTGGTTATTATAATAAGGTCGAGAGTCGGGCGGCGCCGCTGCTCGGTCAGCAATAAGAGGAGAGGCGTCATCTGGTCGCTCGCGAGCCTGCCGCAAGCTTCCGCTCGCTTCTGAAATTTTCAGTTGCCTGTAATGCTTATTACTAGCTTATTTATAAGGCCCGCCAGCGTCGACTTTTGTCACGGCGCCATTTGCATTGTGGCTTGGCTTCATGGTATTTCGAGAACATTTCGCTCAGATTAATTTTGGTATAATAGCCTAAAATCACAAGATAAACCTATTGAAATGAAATAGGAATGCCATGCATTTCAATTCGACTCCAGAAGGTTTATATAAAGAAAATGCAAAACAAAAATCTCGATGCTCTAATTAAAATCGAATTACTAATTAAAATAAAATCCGAATGAATTACACATTCATTTCAACTAAGTCAATATGCTAATTCTACTAATTTCACTGAGCTTACCTCATTTCCCTCTTACGTGGATAAAGTATTATGAGCCTTATCTACAGCGTGATTAGGATGATTTTCGTATCGCAGCCGGTAAATAAAATCTAATCAGGGTGCAGGTGTTTCGGTGCTGTGAATGAATAGTAAATCAATTATACCTGTCCATAGACATTGAGTAGAAATTGTTTGCTTTAGGATTTATTATCTGTTTCTTTTAGTTCCATCTATTTAAGGATTAAAAACTCCAAGTCAAACTATTAAAAATAAAATGATAAAACAAAGAGGTTGTTTTAACTAAAAGCATTCAATGTAATGGATAAAGAGTATTTTTTAGTTCATTATTGACTGAATAGTAACCATTTTAACTTAAGAAATTTCGTAATAATGCTCACGGTAAAGACATATAAGGTTAAATATGTACAGCATGTGTTGGAGTACACACAGTTCGCCAGAGGGCGAAGCCGTCGCGTCTATCGAACAGTCAATATTTGGTATTGGCACCCGGCACTCGGCCCCAGGAGATGAATTGCTTCTAATGTACATAAAAGACTCCATTTTGGACATATTACGACCCAGACTGAAAAAAACACCGTATCGGGTACTTCGCTTAATCATTGTGCTTCTTTAACGAGTGCTGCTAATGATGTATCGCTATGTTGGTGTTATAACAAAAATATTTATTTTTGGTTACTTAGGAAAACCGAAATGTAAGATAAATGGCAAGGTAAGAAAGGTATTTTATGGCATTGCTCAATTGGACTGTGAACATTATAAAAAGCGTAACTATAATATCTCTTATTAAATATTTTATATGTAAGTAAATCTGACATTATTGGAAATTTAAAAGTGAACGAAAATTTTGATTAAACACTTACAAATTCGCTGAGCTTACAGTTCGGGCGACAATACACCGTGCATTCGATCACTCGCCTTTTTTTAAACGAACTGTGACTCGACATTCAATATGAGTTCCATAAACCCACGTGCATACTGCACCTGAAATAAACAAATTCACGAACTTGCTTAAACTTCTAGGATTTTGAGTCTTAGACATCACGTATAATTCAATCCGTATCAGCTTTTCTATGCACAAAATATTTTATGAAAAGACATCTGTGAAATTTCAAATGAAACGAATACTTTCCAACGTTGATGTACTAAAATAAATCGTTAAAAATATGTGAAACGTTAAACCGTTGTTCGTTAGCGAGTTTTACCTAAAACTGCAAAAAGTCTAACACGAAATAGGCGGATTGTTGAAGGGGCATGATCGATGGCTATGTTCTTTTACTCTCTTTTTTGGCTTAAAGAATGGCAACGTTGATGTATATGCTTACACATTAATTTTGAAAAAACTATGCCATAAGAGGCCGAAAATGCACTCGCGACACCTCTGGCATGGTGAGCCTTCTGCCTGGTTGCTCCTTGCTGTATAAAAAAAAATAGCATAGAAAACATTTTCCTTAGTAGTTAGAATAAAAGTGTTATCTTTTATTCTAACTACTAAGAATTATAATGACTTTGAGTCATTATAATTCTGACCACATAAGGTAAATACTAAATACTACCACGTTGAACATAAATGCGATGACGCCAGTGTGCACGTAACTCGGGTACCGTACAAATATAAAATTCATAGAGATCGCCGGCGGCTCTCATATTGTGTCTCCGGCGTGTTTGCGCTCGCTGGCTACTGCAAATATTCACTTCACGTAATACTTCTGTCACGTGGCATTGCCTCCACACCTAGCGGTCAGTCCTACATTGCTTCCAGTCATTAACACTGAATAGGAGGTCGTTCTCATATTTCTTGGTGTGCTCCACTACTCGCACTAAGAGAGAATACCTCTGCTCACACAGTTTGCACTTTTTAACTGACGTTACATAAATACGACAAAATTATATTTAATTTCTTTTCTTCTTAAGTATTTTCTTTAACGGTCAACAATTAAAGGCTTAATTATCTCAAGACTGAGATCGTGTTAACAGCGTGAGGTCCCTTAGGGGTCCCTCAGCATAGGGTGCGGTGACGTCACAAGCAGATGAGCACTAATAAGCTTCGTCGGCTAGCGTCACGATTCCGCTAGTAATTGGAATAGTGCAATTGATTTGTTTTGAAAGATCAGCGAAGCCCTCTCTTATTGTGCTATTATTTAAATTAAATGACTCGTTTTTTAGTTAGGAATTAAATATAAAATGAAGTATAGTTTGAGAATTAAATTCAATTGTGTTTAATTAATAAATTAGATCGAACGCTGTTAGCGGTAGCCAGCACCTGGCTCTCGGCGGCCGCGGGTTCTCTGTAGAGCAGTCTGTAGCAATCTCCAGTCAATAAAACGGTACAAATTGGATGAGAGAACGCGCCGCTCTGCGCATAAGTGAGTTAGTGTCCCCCCCATCGAGGCCACGAAACTCTACCGAGAAGATAATATACTTTGTAAATTCATTAAAGTCTAAATATCAAAGTATATTATTGAAAACATTCATGTTATTTAACTTTCAAATCGCTGATGATGTTAGCTAATAAATATAACCTTTGACCTCAAATTCTTTTTCGAGAAGAAACCATTTTAATGCAAACTATTTAAAGATTTATCTATTTGACTATTCTTCCATTCACCAGAGGCAAAGCTTTATAATTGAATAATAATTGTTATTCTAAGAAAGTCTCAAGTTTCCTAGCCCCACACCCCCCTTCGTCCGCTAGAATGCATCTAATGCATCGGACACCCTGTCTTAATTGCGAACCGGAGCTTCTTACGATGAAAGCTTGCGACTTGCTGCCCGAGTGTGCGGGGGATTTTTTAAGCAAATAGCATACATGCATTGCTCAAGTCAACAAAATTGTTAGAATGGCTGATCCGCAATTCTTTTTAATTAACTGTGAAAATACCATGTCCAGTAAAAGTACAGTTTATAAATAACGAATATTTTGTTAAATGCTAGTCCGAATATTCCAAAAATCGAAAGCTTCCGCGTGAAATGATATGAAAAACGTCGTCGGCCTCACATATTTTATTATGAACGAAAACTCGCTCGAACGAGCCTCTCGATTCGAATCAAAATAAAAATGCGATACATCGACGATCGCGATTCGGATTACGATTCGCCGATTCCGAAACCCGATTTTACGCTTTTCACTCGAATAAATTGCGCAGTTGAAAACCGATGCGACGCCGATAACTAGATAAGATTGTGTATCTTTAGATCTTTGTATTTTTTCCTTTTCACCAGACAGAACACGACGACTGACCGGAAATACACGCGTTTAGAGTCGCACGAGTGTCCAGGACTATCTCTGATCAGCAATTATTGAACTTTGAAATGTCTTTATGACTAAGTCATAATTTAAGTAATGCTGATCTTATACCCGGCTTTATACGCGAAATTTAAACGAGTCTGCAAATAGTTAGCTGTGATACCAAACATTATTTGAGAAATTCTTCAATATATTTGAGACGAGTACGAAGTATGAAAGTTTCACCTGACTTGCCAAGATTCGGCCAAGTTTTTCCACCTGAAGTGCAACGCACGAACTTTGAACGTAGTTACTGTTCAGTCACATACAGATCCTTTAACGTCAGATATTGCACGTCGAAATTATTTGCTAATATATTTGCTTTAATATTTATTTAATAAAGGTTCTAATATCAAGTCAGGATTTGGAAATTAGTTTCTTACAAAATACTTTAACGATGAGAGATATGATTGGATTCTAATGAAAAATTTTGAGATTTATAATTATTAAAAAAGAGTCAATACCAGCATTAATCTAACTTTTATATTACATTTACATTAGCGGTTTCGGCGTACTTCTTACTGTCAATGAATGTCGTTTTACAGATTAGCTGAATTTATTTTGTGTTTTGTGAGTGTATGTATTACAACCGAATTTGTTTCAACCTGATTTGTTGTGTATTTAAGTGGCTTGATATATTTTCCCGAGTTACCTCAAACTAAATTTCTGAACGCTTGCATAAATATTCGCCAATCCTTTCTTTCTTTCTTTATACAATATTTTAAAAATTAATCTTGTTGAACCGAACCTTAGTTTAACACGTTCTTAAATTAAGGGGAAGAATTTAGTTAGGAATAGTTATATAGTTAGAGAGTAGTCCAGCAGTTATGAGTGTTGGACTAACCCGACTTTATTTTATATATTAATAAAAACATGAATTTCTTCGCCTCTACCTATTTGTTTGCCATAAACTCATACTTATTTTAATAATTAATTTTATTGCAGAACAATTAGAAAGCACCATGAGGAAGCTTTAGGAACATTATTCTTCTTGGTTCACGGATGACGGTTGTACAAAAGGAAAATACATTACTCGATGCGTTAATAGATGCACGTTTGCGAAAGGATAGGCGTGAGGCAGACAGGACAAATCCCCGGCGGTTTGCACTGGACCGATGTTGAGATTAACGAATTACGTAGCACGCAGCTTGCAGTCAATGTATCAATCACGTTCTACGGGACTGACAGTGGTGCAAATTAAAATTTACTTATTCAAACCTTATATAAGGAACAGTTATGCTCAAAATAAGCATAAGAAGATCAAAATTCTCACTTATAAACTCGTAACTAAGCTTATAACCATTGTTCTGCTACGACACAGGCACAATACGACAACGCCATATAAAAAAACTTGTCTATGATAACCGTGTTTCTGCCTGTTAGACGTTTTCATTCGTGGTGATTTTCATCCGTTGTATAATATCCTGTTTTAGAAAATATTAAAATTTATTATAACTTTAACTCTACGTTTATACTAGATAATAGAAAAACGGTTATTATGTTTAGTGGTTAATTTATTGTGTAAATATCGTATGAAGTATAAACATGCAGCTCAGTTATCGTCAACACTATCTAAAAATTTGATTGGCTTAGGCGACACTGTCCGATTGAACTTCTAAATGGGATTAGGGTTCCCTCGCGTTCCCCCGGGAGCCGGGAACCGGGATAGCCCGTGATTGCTTTAGTGTTTACCCAACAGTATTGCGGCACCGGTAGGCTCAAGGCTAGCTTTGAACTCTGTTATACACCGGTTACGTCAAATTGATGTCACGAAATGAATTTTTGAAATACCGCGAGCCTCGCCAAAAAATCATTGGATTTTCTCTATACTCACAGGGTTTTTGGTTCGATTGCCACTTTTAAGTTATATTAAAAGCATGGCAGCTGAGGGTTGGTAAAATATAGAGAAAGGACGTCGGGAATGGATCAGTAATCTTGTTACAAATGCGGTTGATGAAGCCCGCAGAAGGTGAGCGTAAGGTAATCCCGGCCTCCCTTATCCGCTGACTGATTGCAGCCTGCGGATATTCTCACAATCAATATGTCTCGACTTATCTTTCTTTTTTGTACTGCTTTCAGATTCTAAGGTTTTTTCTAATGTTAATTGTATATGCCTTTTGCGAAGACGTAATAAAATACGGCTCATATTCTGTCAATGAAGTTAAGGTCGATCGTCACTGGCTTGCTTGCAGGTTGATATCACCCATTACTGTTTACTTACTGAATCAATTAACTTAATAATAATTATTTCAAGAAGTTCATAATGTAAGCCTACTGTTTTCTTATTCAAATTAATAGATTTCCTACCCCAAACAAAAATACAGTAATGATTTGGGTTAAAACATTAGTATCGAAATACAAACTATAATATATAGGAAGCAAAAAGATGTCATTAGTAAGTTGTGAAACTCCGCGACTTTAGAATTGGATTTGTAAAGAGTTTTCGGGTTGTTCATAATGCAAGTGACGGCCACAATCGTCTTTCATACTTGTACCTCGGTCGGTAGGGTCTCCATCTTCTTTCGTATTGTAGGAGTCTCAAACTAAAATTCTATATTAAAGTTCAATTAAAAATACAACAGTATCTACATTAGACTTCCTACGGTCGGCATAACAATTGTTATAGATAGTTTAGCGAAACGTATAACACACACGCTTACAACGTTTATCTTTCTGACATAATAACTTTGTAAAATGCACCTATAAATTATTTTATTCTATAATAATTTTAATCTTTTTTTCTTAATTTTCTTAAACGGTAGTCACCCCACGCCGGGGCACAAGGAGAACCATTGAAGCACCTCCGTTAAAATTGTAAAGAGGTCGAAATAAAAAGCGGTCGCTCACAATGCGGAAAACTCATTTTGTAATGCTTTTTATTTCACGCAAAAGGCCATGTGGCCGCGAGGATTCGTTATTTTTTTTTAATTTCTTTATCCCACCGCGGTTTAGAAGTGAGATTTCACTCAGACCGAAGAATCTCTACAGTAATAAAATAATTCAGTTTAATTTAGCAATGTGTTAAGGATGATAAATTGTTCGAGAAAAATACTTATCAGTTTATAAATATCTCCCGGTATTGTTTTTTGCATGTGTTGTTACCGAATAAATTACTACTTAAAAATAATAGTTATTACTTGAAATAGATAATATAAACTTTTTGCATGATTTAAAAAGGAACAATACTGGTTCCATGTAACTAAAAAGAATTCGATGTCTCCATGCTGACCCCGATTTTCAATGACGTGTTAATTTATTAGTGTGATGCACGACACCTCGTAAACTTAACTACTATTTTATATACCCCTGTTTATGATAACAGTTAGGAGTGCTACAAGGGCTTATCCTTTTATAGCCCGCGATTAAATCTATTTAACAATCGTAAAATTCCTGCTTTATGTCATTCCAGACTGTTCGTTAATTTACAAATAATTAATAAGCGGCTTTTTTATGATTTCGCAAAGATTCCGTGCGCGAACAGAAATAAACATATGACAATATTGAAACTGCTATAAATTAAATGGAGCTTAGTAATGAACAATGTCACTCTCACAGGATTGTTATAGAATAAATAATCTTTAATTAATATAAAACACTCTAATTTTACGTATAATCTACAAAGAGTACATATGCATACATATAATAATGTTTAATAAATACTAATATATCCCCGACAAATTGAGCTTTTACGCAGCCTGTTTAAAATACGGTATTTGAATATAACTATTAGTTGTAATCCTCACTCGTGTCGGGATTAGGAGTGCGCACACGCCGTAATCTCGTGCGAGCGAACACCCGTTCATGTTGACACTGCATATTGCGTGCTGGGAAGAGATGCAGCCGGCATCATTTATCAAAATATGCTGAACAACCATCTCATTAAGATATACTTTGTTTGGTAAACCATGCGAACCGTATTTTTTATCGTATTATAACAAATTCTGTTTCCGTTTTTAACTAGACATTTATTCTGACTAGATATTCTCTCCACGCCGTAATAGTATTTCTAGTAGCGCTGGTACTTTGATTTTTAATGAAACTGAAGGTGGGTGAAACTGGCTTTATTCGTTTAAAACATGAACTAACATAAAATTAGGGGTTGCGACGCTAACAAAAAATATCTTGGCTTTACAGGGTTCTTAAATCTACCTATGTTATCTGTAAAGAATACGTATATGTAGTAAGTGTAGTCGACGTATTGGACATCATCAGAAACGAGTATGTTATATGTATTACTAAAGGGCTTCAAGTGTGCGATTATTGCTAACATTTGGTTTTGCGCTTCCCATTTTTAATAAAAAACTAATGTTAGGTTACATAACTCTCGTTAGATAATTTACTTTTAGACTGAAATAATTAAAATATAAAGCAACCCTGAAAGCCTCTATCGCAGTCGAGAGTAGCCATCTAATAATATTCTCGCATAACCTATAATGAAGTTGAGGCACGTTGACAGGGCACTATAAAGGTTAATGAGTGGACCGGTCGCTTTCCGCTTTGATGATCACAGCCTATTATTATCCATGTCCACACTAAGGGGTCATGGCGTCTGTTTTATTCATTTTATGTAGAGTAATCAACCGATAAGTTCTTTGCAAAATGCCATATAATATTTATACAATATCATCTATATCATATCGCTTGCACTGGTACTTAATATGCAATTTGACCTTCAAATGCTTAAAAAACTAATGTGGTGCCATAAAATTGTCGTTATTGTTCGGTACCGATATAAGTTAAACACCGTTCTAATTCCTAACAAGGCTATAAAAATTTTATTCTGCTATTTCGTGCGGAGGGTGGCTTTATGAAGTTAGTTCATACTAGCGTTTTTAGGGTTGGGTGCAATACATTCGCCTCTCGTTAGATTACAGACAAATATTAAACGAATAATAGAATAAGGTTGTAATAGATTTTTTTAAATTTCCTTAGCACAATCTTATATTTAATCTGAACACTGTAATATCTAAGGTAATGATTTACAAAAAGGAAGTACCAGCTGAGTTATATCATTGGACGTCAATGCAAAATACAAAACTCCACCCGTATCACCTTGACGACCCCTGTCAACTCTGCCACCACTACTTGGAATCAGCTGCCCACTGAAGTATTTCCGAACCGTTTCGACTTACGGTCCTTCAAAAAAAAAAAGAACTTGCCCTCTGGCATTGAGACTGTCCATGGGCGGCGATATCACTTAACATCAGATGAGACTCCTGCCTATTTGCCCTCTGTTCTATAAATAAAACCATAAATGTTCGAATGTAGAATTACCACAACAATAATTGAAACAAGAATAATAAAAATTTGATGCCTTTTCGGGGGTTGGCTTACGAAGTTACAAACGATTGAGTCGGCGAACGACTGAGGGTTCAAATTGAATTAAATGACATTTCCATTTACATTCTAGTTATGTTCTGTTTACAGTCGTCACTCGATACCCAGCATGACTTTTATGGCCGTTTAATTGTAGGGCAGATTCATTGTAAAATACTTTTTAGCTATGGGTATGGGCGATGTTTGAGGGGACGATGTTATAGGTAACTTGGTATCAATTTTGATCAAATATTTTTAATCACTTTTATTTTAAATCTTTAGGCATATTTAATACATAACTTCATTTTTCTCATAGCGAAGTCATAGCGAAGTTATTTACCATTTATTGATACAATTCGTTAGCATATATACGTACCTTAATCAGGTAAAGTTAATTAAAACAGCATACAAAGTATGCTGCTGGAAATCGATAATTAATTACCTTCAAGATGTCAGGCTGAGAATCGACAAATCCCTGTAAATCCTATTTCGCTATGCACTTGCAGTAATCCCGCAGCAGGGGCGAGGGGGAGAAGGGAAGTGACAGATTTTTAATTAAACGCCACTTAGGGCGCGGACGCCTTGCGGTTTCCCATTGCTTTATTGCATGTCTAGCGCACACTGGCCGTGTCACATCATATTGTCTTGTACTGCAATTATCACTATTCACATACTATGCTTATACTGCATAAGATCCCACCCCATGAAACTTTGCTAACTATAATGGAATACTGTATTATTATTTTTTAATTTATTGATATTCTATAATAATTGTAACCTAACTAATTTTCCATAGAATTTTGCTTTACTTGGAATAAAAACATAAGAAATTTTTACTATATATATACATGATTCATTCAAGATCGTTGTTAATACGCGCGTGATAATGAATATTCAACGAACGGAATCCCGTCTCCGAAATCTTGAAAACACATAGAATTCATTTTATTCTTCTTGTCGTACTATCAACCGAACATAATTTTCCACCAACACTGAATAATAAAAGGTGTGTCTAGCAAATGTATGTAAATTATGCTAAAACCACTAAAATATTTTACTACAACTTAGTTGTAGTCAGCGCTATATAATATTCTAGATGGTTTAAATTCGACGTGCATTCCGCCTATGTTCATTCCCAGGGCGGCAAGCGACCGATCCGCCCGCCCGTTGTCCCGAACGGTTTACTTATTTCGTGAGAAACATGTGCGAGTACAGACTTTTCGTGAAGTGAATTCCAGACTATTGTTATAATTATTTTCATCTTCAACATTATTAGTAGTAGTTATTATTAGACGTAGTACTTTATAATTAACGTGTTGCGAATATAAAACTTAAATTATATTCTTAAGTATTTAACCATCTCTATTAAGTGAGTAAAAAATAAGTATCGAAGTAATCTTGTGATTTTAAGAAGTATCCTTCATTATATTCTTTAGCTATTAATCAAAGTACGTATGAAAAAGCGTATTATTAGTCAATACATTTTATGAACTATAACAGTTACGAAAATAGCATTAAAATAAGTTAAACAATCGTTAAGCAGTAGGTTAGAAAACAAACAGTAGCGTCGGTACTCTCTAACGGGATATTAGACCGTATTGCAATCACAATAAAGGTGTATTAGGTGTGAAGAGAGGAGGGTAAATGTTTACACTACGGTGCAAGGAACTATCCGAGATCGATGCACGGTCGCTACCGGCTTGCAGGTAACTGTCTTCTAATTATATATTTACTTTGTGTGTAGAAGCTGTAAAATTATTTGAATGCATGGTGCTCATTTCTACTGTTTTATCGTATAAAAACTAATTTTATTTAGATATTTCAGTTTTATATGATTTGTCATTAAATTAAGTAAATTACACATTTATATGTTGAAATATATTAAAAGGCTGAACGATTGCAAAACTTCTGAATATTTTCTTCATACACACTACAAATTTAAAATGGTGACATCGTAAGAGTTTTAATTTAAATGTATTGCTTTAACTTGTTTTTTTAAAATCATATTTTATAAAAAGCTGTCTATAGTTTGAATAGTAAAGACGATACTGGACATGATATAAAATTTATTCATTCTAACAAAAAGATTATTTCTGATGTTCATATGTATGTGATATTAAATTATAACTAAATAATAGGTTTGGTCAATCGTTTCAGCGGTAACAGTTGTGAGCAGACAGATACAACTAAAGAGCGGACCACTAGCGGTGTAGTTGCTGATCGCCACTCTTGTCTTGATTATCTTTTAAGTTAATTGAAAAATAAAAAACTAAGATAGATTATAAGTTGTGTCGTTATTATTATTAGTGCGGTCGCAAGTAATATGTGGACAAAACGGTAATTACGGGCATTTCCACATAACAAGATGGTGAAGTTTGTATTGAATCATGTTCCGGCTCTGAGTCCCCAATCAGCGCACATTGTGATCTCCACAATCACATTACGCGGCCTCTATGCTTCCAGAATTTATAAGTACCTACTCTTGATGTGTCAAACATTTCTTACACTTTCCTACTAATTCTTTCATTAGTCTATTAAATCAATTAGTGATAGACGGGATCTTTGAATCAACCACAATCTTCTCATAATAAATAAAGTTGCTGTATTTATTGACTAATTAAAAGAAATTATAAGTATACTTATCGTATTATTAAATCAGGATTCAAACAATATTTTTTATACAGTAGGTTGCTGTTTTTATCATATAATTATTTGTAATCAAATTATGTAATCGGCAATGAGTAACAATGTTGGCCCAAGTTGGACAGTTGTGATGAACGAGCGTGTGCAGGTGCGCATGACGCCTTTTGCGAGTGCTCGATTATTAATTGATTGATAATTCGCTATTACTAAAATACTGTTGTATATTTTTATCGCCAAGTCGATGGAAAATCTTACTCAGTCCACTTCACCAGGTATTTCCTTTTGGGAACCAGCGAGCTGTGGTAATGCCTCCCCTCCCAGTGGAGATCTTCCCAAGGAATACCACTTCCGTATTATTGTTATAAAAAAAATCATTCTCCTCTTTTAAAAGCAACTTAAATTTTAATTATTTGTATTTATTCGTATTTAAATCTGTAAATGTACAATATATTATCATTTTCACACGCATTCCATTAACGACAAAATGAAGGTGTCATGGCTCACCCACGAATTTAGCTTGCAAATGCATCTGGGGGACGCGTTTATTAAAAACCAAACGGCAAGAAATCGATCTTCCCAGTGCGCCATTAATATAACCCATCCTGCATGCTGATCTGAGCATTACGCTCTTAACGCCAAAGCTCGCAATTGAGAGAGCTGTTTCGCCTTTACGGTGCCGTGTAATCGAACTGATTATAATATAAATCGAAAATGTGAGTGACGTTGGATCGAGGCTTGCAATTAAAAGGGGTGCTGTCATCCATCACAGTGGCTTACGGGGGACACTATTATTATTAGCCGCCGCCGATAACCGGCTTAATCCGGTTTTTGTTCAACAATTTTCGGTGAACGGCTGGGATTTCGGCTAGCTAAATAATCAGAAAAGGATTTTTACGTAAAACTACCGCTTCGAAACATAAACTCAAATGAATTAAAATCAAAGTTAAAAGGAGCACGACATTTTATATCAAAATATTAAACTTAAAACGTAAGAAAAGTATTGTTCTTCTTCTTTTATTGCCTCTTCATTACTGGAGATTGGCCGTCAGTCTTTTAAAGCGGTTCTTGTCCTGTGCCAGATGCAGCAACTCTTCTGCAGTACCGGACCACACGTTGCTAATCCAAGATTCCCTCATTCTACCAACACGCTCTTTTTACTGGATTTTACTCATTATAATTAACTGAAGAGATGGTAGCGGTCATGACGCAACATTCCATGGTTTAATGTTCCACATTACCTTCGACGTTCCAAATCGATTAAGAATCTTCTATCAATTAAGAAATGGTACTAGTATATTATAGCTCAAACCTTCCACCTTTTTATGCTTAACAATACATACACATGAGTTTAGTACTCTCAAAAGTATTCCATTTCTTCAATATGAGATTAGACACAAAGTTTTATTTGTAAAATCTTGTCTTAATAATGAAACGGTTAAGTAATTATCTCGAAGGCAGCATTCCTTTTGAGTAGTTAGCAGATGAGGATCAAGTAAATAGCTTGGAAAATTGCTTCACTCGTCTAGTGGCTCAGCTAAATTGTTTTCCCATCGGTTTTCATTTAGTTTGCTCGATTAGCGTAGTCTTTTGTTTTTACACAATGTAACACGAGAGAACATGTAGCGGACTGCTGGACGTTAAGAGATTTTGCGAATTCAATAGGATTCGCTGTTCTCTACATCCGCAATTAACTTTTCAAATAGAGATCCTGCTTCACATATGAAATATATAATTCACTCTGAATTACATATTAAATAGCAATGTCAAATGTTCACACCAAATAATTTCGTTGCTATAATTCCTGACGAAACGATGTTTCTTTCTGGTTATTCGTAGCGCTCTGCATTGGGCACAATATTTCTGAGTGTAGCGAGTAGCAATAGCTTGTAGCACTCCGACGTAGCACAATAGTGGACATATTGTGAAAAGCTCCACTGGCGACATTCCAACTACGCCTGTTTTACATGAGACTAAAACGACAATTTATCGATTTTAAAGAGTAAATTAATTCATGAAAAAATTATTACGGGAACTATTATTAAATAAACTAAAATTAAATTATAAAAGCGACTTTTATAGAAATTAGTAAATGGCGTTTGCTTTCGCGTACAACTGCCATCCCTGAGGTCATAGGTTCGATCTCTGGCACCAATTGACTTTCTGTCCACGCATTTAACATTCGCTCGATCGGTAAAGGAAAACATCGTAAGAAAACCGGCTTATATGGTCATCAAACTGATACAGAAATCTGAGGTAGATTTATTTATTGTTTAATAATTTCAAGCAGTAGTAAAACTAACACTAATTAGTTAAATAAAGACGTAGGTGAATACTAAACATAATGTTCTCCAAAGAAAACTTTCGAAACGCTCAAATTCTTTGAAAGCATTAAAGTTTATGAAAATAAAATGTGTTTATAACATAAAGCTTTACATATTAGAGCAAGACGTACATTGAACAAGGCTTAACCGCTCTTTAATTAAGGCCTGCCGTAATGAGCTATTAAAGTTTTGAGGTTTTCCTCTTCTCGACTCATTCTTTTTCAAAACTTTTAGCTTTTTGCTATGAAATGTGGATGTTTTTATATTTTATTACTTTGATGCGTGTCTTACATGCGTTTTATGTTTCAGTGTAACGTTGTGGAATCTGCGCAAAGCTCATTACAAATTAGTATAAGCGTCAGCCTTGACTATTTATTAAAGAAAGAGGTTTTTTGCAAAAAGTCCTCCTCGTTCATAATTCAGTAGCTCACATAATCGTTTATCTTGCGGAATACATGGATTCTCTTTACCCACTTTCTTGAAAAGACTGAATAATTCAGTCCTTTTTGAGGCTTAAAAAATGAATCCCGGCCTTCCGCTCGACTACCTGCCGCGATAAAGGACCCAGTCATAATGACAGATTATATTTTAAGGAGGCCAAAAATTGTAAGGTGTATAAGATTTTACTCGTCTTTTGTAATGCGCCATTGATCGTGAAACTCTTGCTGTCTTTTTTTTTCATAAAATATGAGCTCTTATAAAAAGAGAAAATGAATTATTTATGTTCTAATTGAGCCAATGAGAAACGGATTCAAATTTATTCCTACGGCTTAAACAGGGAACCTTCAAACATAAATTAAAGTTGTAAGGCACGTGTTAGACGGTCTTTTGAAGACTCCCTGGTGTAACACGGGATTCAAACCCGTAGTGTAGATTTTATTCGGAAATTTAGGCGCAATCCCTAGTCAACTTTCCAGTTAACGTTGGTAATATTTGGCGTTAAAATGTGCAATGAACAAAACAAAAAAAAGTATAAGACTGGAAGTACGGATGGATGTTTGACATAACAAATAACTTGATCCCTCAATACGACACAGGTTCGAACTGCCGTGAAATACATTTTTCCCTCGGCACCCAGCTTATGAACAGACGCTCAAAAATCACGCCCGCATCGTTTAAACACGTTTATTGATTGTCGTCCTTCAAACATTTTTTTAAAATTTGGTTTGCAATAAATGTTATTACGTATATATTAATATTATTTCAGTTATATTCTACTAAATGGAGAACTAGGCCGAAAAATACTGGTTTTCCTATGGACAACATGTATTTATTTAAGAAAAATAAAAAATTTAATATTTCAAAAAAGCTATAAACCTAAATACGGAAAATGTATTATGTCTATAACTTCACATTAAATGTAATAACTATTTACAATAAATATGACTTATTTCCAGTTAATGTATTTGTTATCGTGGAGAATTTTTTTTATTTCCTTTAACAGTTTTCATATTTAACTGTTCTGTAATACAGAATCTAGAAATAAAAATTTTTAAAATTGTATAACGTTCATTACCAATTAAAGAAACTATACGGTATCACCTGTAATCATTTATTTTAAATAATATAATTATATTTCCTAGTTTACATATAAACTATTGAAATTACTGTCAACTTTCTAACATTAGGTAAGCAGTTTGACTGTTAGTGGGCATCCGTAAATCATTATATAATACGAAATATTGTCCTGTAAATATAATTTTAATCCAGCGTACATTAAATTTAAACCTTAACTATATAGTGTTATGTAATATTTTCACTTAACAACGTTCAAAGTAATTTCGAGTGAAGAAATTATTTTCCATAGGTTTGTAAATCAAGCTTGGGGTTGTAATTAAAAACGTGTGGAGCCGCGTTCGACAATTATATTCGTTAAAATGATAATTTAATGACGAATGTCTAAATGCGGGAGATAATGATGCATGCAATTATTTAGAATCATTATGCGCTGGCATTTGCCTGCCTTGACAGATTTCCATGTTCTGACGCATATTTTACTTTGTGGACAATTTGGCTTACTTTAGTAATGTCCTTATTAATTAAGGTTTATTTAGATTAAGTCTGAAGTGACGAAAACGTGTTTGTCAAATTTCTTTATTGAATAAAACCTACTTTGTGGCAGCTTAATTATACCTGTGTTTAACTCTGATAATATTGTTTGGCTTCGAAATAATTTCCTTGCTAATGTCCTGCTTGTTACACATTTACTTTGAGCTTGGCTATCTGCTAATTAAGCAAAGTAAAGTATCGTTTGAATTCTGGCACCGACGGTATCAGCTATTTGGGTTAGAAGGGTCATATTTGCAGGCTTTAAGATACTGATGAAGGCATACTCGCTCCTCGTTTATTATTTAAACCAGAATTTATTAGCGTTCACCTCCTTCTGACCATACTATAATGTTTTGTAAGATATTAAAATATTTACTATTGTATAAAAGTATACAATGCTTCATATAAGCTGCCAAAAATACAACAACTCTTGTAAATGACAAACAAACGAGTGGCAGATGGAATCTGGATTGAATAAATATCGTAACTTTGGCAAATGCAATAATATGAGCAGAGACAATGAGCCGCCTAATAAGTCGCTAATGATGGCCTTTTATCGAGATTGTCGCGATGCATTGTTTGTGCGAATTGAAAATGGCTTCCAATATTTCAATGGTTAAAGTAGTTCGTTCGCGAGTCTTTGTTTCGGTTTCAAAAGCCGAGTCAACTCCGAACTAAGACTCCATGTTTTGTTTTCGCAATATTTAACGCAACTATAACAATGTTAGAAACACAATCGTTTTTGTTTAAGTTTTTCAGCTTCTGCTCATTACCCGTTTGAGTTGTTAATTTAGTGTTATTTGCATATTAGGTAGCGTAATCAACGGTTTCTAACAATAATAAAGCTTCATCAGTTTGATATCCCACTTTTTAAGGTTCGAAAAAATGTTTAATTTTGTTTTGGGAAAACATATTATTATACAATTAATTGATTATTTGAATGAAACATTAAAATTAATATTAATTTTATAATGTAATAACATGTTTTAATAAAATGATGATTTGCTGTTAGAATAATATATGAATTAACTAAAATAATAAATTCATGTATATTTAGTTGTAACTTCTATGTACAATTCTAGCACTTCATGTGCACGCCATTAAATGTGTGGCAGTAAATGTGTAACCACTATAACACTTTTGTACCATATTCTTGCAAATAAACTATTATTACTATTATTCGAAATTTCTTATACAATTATTGAATATTTTAACAACAAAAACCTATTAATCGAAAATTACAGCAGAATAAGTATAGGATATGCCATCGAAGAATTTATATTTTCCGTATATACGTATGTAATTTTCTGTATAATGTAAATATATATAATGAATAATACATTCTCGTTAGTATTGACCTCTATTTGGTGATTTTGGCTCTCTAATACTATCATCAAAACAGTTTCATATTGAACTGTAATGTAATTGATAGTTATAAGCATAAGCATCTGTCAATTAAACTACAATTAGATCTCGTGTAATCAAGAGGTGAGTGACCTAAGCTCAGACGACGCTGAGACGTTGTGAAAAATGTAAATGTAAGGTAAAGCAATCAATCAGTACTCGGCGCTTTGGGGACACCGCACGAATATCTAATTTTGTTTGCAACCCTCGCACCGCTTCACACTTCGCCTAAGGGTGTGTACGACGGGGTCTGCTAATATTGCCCAGCAAATACGGTTTTTCAGTTGTTTGCTCCTGGCTATTTCTGAATAGCAATATAAACTCAGGATTCGTATGAAGATTTGCATTGGTTTTGTTAAACGACGGTTTTAATAGGAGAATAATTGTTTAATGATCTAATATTAAGAGAAAATCGTGCGGAAGAAAAGTAAAGCTGTAGATACTTGCTCCAAATTAGTCCTTTGATTGGGATTTGTAATTAAAAATGGTGTTTAAATTTGAAGTGATTTTTCATTGAATACAATACAATTCTGCTAACTTGCCCTATGTACTGGTATTTTAAATCCCTTTTACCAACAACCCTCAAAACTTTTAAGCCCATTCTAATGACATTAACCGTAGTTTAAATAAAGAAAATTAAAAAATATCCATATAAATAAGGCCGCAGCATTAAATGATTAATAGAAACAAAATTTTGGTCATCATTCTTCCAAAACGCAAGGAAGAGATTACGGATCGCAAACACATGAAATTGTTTGAGCAAAAGTCGTATAAGTTCTAATTATGAAATTAGAATTAGTACGATGTACACAACGTTAAATAAAAACAGCCAAGGTATATGTAAAGCTTTAAGAACAGAAGCTTTAACTTACATTTAAGCTCATTGTAATATATAGAATGCAGTTATTAGGTAATGTAAGGTATTATTAATGTTATTCTCTATTACATTTCCATTAAGAAAAGCATATTAATATGAATAAAATAATAAGATGAACTTTTACATTGAATTAAAAATACATATTTAAAAAAATCTGAATTATATATTCATAATATTCATAAAGTACAGTTTATATATAATATACACAATAAATGCTGTAACGTAAAGTAGGTAAACCAGTCCATAGAAATGAGTTCTTTGAAGGCATACGCACTACTTACAAGCAGAAGCCTTTGCCGGTTCCTGTACCCCAATGTGCGGTTACCCTAACCCGGTTTCAACCCCCGCGGCTACCGCGCAAGCGTCGACCACCCTAAATCCTAGCGGACGTTTTGATGGATCACCCTTAATGACAAGCACTGAAGGGGCGACGTAGTGCTGCTCTGACGATGTTTTCTATCGATAGATTCGGGTCAACGACGATAACTGCTCGAATATTATCACAATATGTATTATAATATGCGGAAGGGGTTGCTTTTAGAGTTAAATCTAAAGAATAGCTGCGTTAGCGTTATGTTTGCAACATACTCTACATAATATGTATTTACAGTATTACATACAACTTATAAGATGTAATAAATATTTATAAATTAATTAGCTCGCCTTATATTATTACAAAGTTAAATTAATTTATAATTAAAGTCAACAAAGATTATTTATCGAAGAGCTATCCAAGATTCAAAAGGTCGGTTTATCGCCTCAAAGTATCGACAGTGGAGCAACCCAACGAGAAAGCGCCCTCCGCTATATGAACAGCACTCGCTACAATTGTATTAGACATTAGTGATGCCGCTCTCATTGTGGCCTCCACGAGAGGTGTAATGTCTAAAATGCCTTTTTAATATCGAGAAAACTGTTCTGCTCTCTAATTGTAGATTTCAAAGGGTATAAGCACTCAATTATTCCTTCTTCTTGCCTTCTTACTTACATCCACTAATAGTGGCAACTGTTAATTTGTATGAAACTTCTTTTTCGATCTGTTCCTGGCACACATAGATTTTGGGTGCAGCCGCATAGAAATCAAAATTATTCGTCCACAACTCAGGGCAAATCAAATTAAATGCCTTACAAAAGTACACCTCACGACTTATTTAATACTACTTACTGTATGTAGTAAACGATAAAATCATATGCAATTATCGTAAAAAGCAATATCAGAATGGGTTATTTTCTATTTGCTTTATGTTTTAATGGCGCAGAGGCCATAATGAATGTATAGACAAAGAAAGCCTGGCAGTGCTCATTTATTTATAAGGCAGTAGTTTGATTAATGGTGTGTGTCACGGCATAGTGGCCTCGGTCGAATACAATTATCTGAACAATTGCTTTTATCGATTATGTCATAGATGTACAGGAGTGACAGAACATCGGAAACTACTTTCGGATCCACTTGCAGTTGGTTATAACATATTATATCGTAACTATATCTATTAAACAATATTAATGGCTCTAACAAAAATTTTAGGTAAGATTTAAAGTCGAAAGGCATTGAATCTAAAGTAATCTTATCCTATGGGCTTCATCATTTATTTCCTAATCACCAGATCAGACTTTATGCCCACCTAACCACTAGCAAGGTAGCTCAACAAGGGTGCAAGATTCATGTGATATGACCTTTTTAAACTAGGCGTGATAATATTTGCATTCTCAGTAAAGGAGATTACGACACTATTTAGTTATTTTTGTTTTTATTGAAATATATTAAAAATACTTTTTTCTTACAGTTCTATTCGCTGAAAGCATTTTGGTAAGTAACTTTATTTCACAAAGAGCATCAAATAAAAATATGTTTTGTTGCTGGGTGAAGGTGGAAGAGCTGTCACTTCTGTTAGCTTAAATCTGAGAAGTTCTATCATTTGTGGTCGTATAATGAAAATAGCGGACATAAGTGTAATGTTAATATCATGTGAAAGGTGTTTTTTATTGTGTTATTTTAAGGCACTCTTAACCAAGCTGCAAGACATCAAGCTTTTAGCAACGGAAGCATAGAATTCGACACAGAATTTAATATTTTAAACCTCATTTGCAAGTGATTAAAGTAGAGTTCAGAGTAACATAATGTTTAGTTATATAAATCTATCAACGGAGGCATTTTGTTGTCGTCACATAAGCACGCAGTTTCATCCTTAGTAGGGTGGCCAGTTCTTTGTTTTTCACTTTAGTAAATAAAAAACTTAAAATTGTCTACGCCGGTAATTTTTTTTTTTAATTAATAATAAAGATTTAATTGATTTATGTAATTGGATAGACACGAACTGGGTAAGGATATGATAATTGTTTCTTTTTCTAGACCCCCAAATGTTCACAACAAAACTTAATAAAACAGAAATAGTTCTAGAAAGCACAGTAGCACAGTAAAAAGTACATTTATACAAATATACTTCGCAACTTTTGTATAAATGTTTTACGGCCCAACAGAACCCACCGCCAAAACCCTCCTGGGCCAACTGAAAACAAGCTCAATTACATGTAATTAAAAACAATATATTCAATATTACTATAGGTATGAAATTGTAGATAATGGTGTCTTGAAATGGGCAAAGGGCAGTCGTTTTGCGTCTCAAATGATGTACGTGACTCGTGGGTGGTCCAACGCTTCTCTATGCTCTATACTTAGCTGAGCAAACAATATCTCATTTACTGCTTACTACAAGACGCTCTTGTACTAGCAGTACTTCTCATTGAACTGCGTAATTGTTGATAAATTTTTATAGTTAAGTAACGGCAAACCCGATCAGTTTTGTCCTTTTAATCCCTTTCTGAGATTAAAGGAAACATATATAAATATGCGAAGGGCAAGCGAAGCGAAAATACGATTATATTATATTTTCTTGAGTTAAAAAGAACCTCACCAATTAGACATGAAATGTAAATCGTTAAGATAATATTTGTGTCCCAAACCCAACACTCGAACAAATAAGATGTTCGGTTCCGTCCTTTCCAATAAAAAATTGATAAGTTACTGATAAATAATGTGTAGGGATGTACCGGGCTTTTATCGATAATACTTTAGGTAAAGCGTTGTATTATTAAATACCGCAGGCTTCAGAATTTGACGAGTATTTTGTAGTAGACGATTTAAAGTTCGAAGTTTTTCAATTTAGTAATCATTCATTATAATAGGTATTAGTGAGTATTATGTAAATGTAAGAAAACACGTGACAAGGAAAAGTTTAAGTTTATTCTAACTTTTTATACACTTTCGGAGACATATAGGACGACGATTTGTCATACTTTTTATAGTCTATTAAGCTATTAGTCTTGTAAAATCTTAGTATTCTAGTGGAGTACTAAATCACAATCGTATTTGGAAGGGCAAACTTAAAAATATATTTGAACATGTTTTAATCGTTACAGTAACTGGTAGATCATCGACTGTTGTCATATGTATTGGTACGGCATGAAAATAGTACTACCTGATGATGCCAACTTCCAAGATCTATATAGAGTGGAAGTGCATGTCATGTATAGATAGACGCTATAGGTACATTTATCTATAAAATATTCTTATTATCGATAACGCAGAGATGTCGCCTCACTTGTGATCGAAAGATTTGTGAGCCTACCTGCGCCTGCGTCACCCGGCCGTCGCCTGCTCTGTCGCCACTTGACATTACGTAAAGTGCACTCAATGACAGATTTGTATGTGGCTTCTGGGACGCATGTGGGACTTGTCACTAACAAAAAAATCATATCTACATCATATTCTCTAATTGAGAATATGTACGTATTTATAATAATCTTAAGATCGTGCCTTGAAGCACGTCCGTGTACCTATTGATTTGCTTGATGATGCAGAAATTCAGTTGCATCGTCATGTCTAAAATACACAACTCGACATCATATATCTCACTAGAAGGCTGATCACCTATTTAGCCTATAAAAGAAAAACGTATCAAAGGACAATTAATATTGTGACATATTCATACAAGTTCTCTCTTGTTCAACCACAATGTATTCTACATTCTAAGAATAAACACAAGAGGAAGAACAGCAGGTATCTTCATGTAGTGCCATTTCTCACCGTTATCTCGCTCATCTCCAGACATCCGCCTTTCCAAGATTACAAAAAATGACGTTCGACTTATTGATTGAAACTAAAAATGTGTCTTTCTCGTGTTTTGTTATCTTTATATTTTTTGGAATCTTTAGTTATTTTTTTGTTATTGTGATAACTCTATTTGTTAAAATTTTTTGCTAGTACTAGATTGGGGCAAGTGGCGTAGGGAAAAAAGATAGCAGAAAAATAAAGAATCGGAAATGTTGCGGAAGTAAATTAACAAAGACATGAAGCGTTTGACCCGCTCCAGGGTCATGGAGGGTCACGGGTCAACAAATCAAGGAAGGACTAAGGGGCTCTCGATTCGGCTATAAATTGCGATGAGACTCTCTAATATAAACAGCTCTCTTGGCTCTTACCAGTAATGGGAAACGAAGTATTTCAGTCAAGCTTTTTGTCCAAAAATAGAGCTTGCTTTTCCACATACTTATTTTCGAATGTTTGATTGTCTCGGCCGTTTCAATGGCTTCGATTTTTTGGCTCTTAGCCTGATGAAAACTCTTTTAATGTTCGGGTACCTATCTTTTACTTTCTTTTGGTACATACTTAGGCTTGAGTAGTTATTATTATAAACGTTTGGTAGCTTATGAATATGTTAAAGCATCGTTCCTCCCGGAAAAATAATTTATATTTGTAGCTTTACAGATGATTTTATTGTACAACTGAAAAACTAAAATGGTCGTGGCCAACAGTATCTATTTTTATATTACGATAACCCTTGAAATCATAACATCTTATATATACAATACGAATAAGGACAGTATGAAGCCAATGGAAATACTGAATGAAGTAAACAACACATAAAGAAGCTGACAAAGCACGAGACTGAATATAATATTTGCATTCGCAAGTCATTGAGATTACGATACCGTGTTGTTCTGCAATAACAATTAGCTTCCAATAGCAACAGGCTAAGGATTGGCTATAGATTGGACATTACATTCAAATATGCGCAAAAATATGGCTCAATTTAAAATATGCTATTAATGATATATGCAAAGCACATATGCAGTATTAATATTTTTACATTACAAGATGGAGCCTTCTGCCCATTCTGCTTGGCTTATTATGTATTTCTGTCGATGATTTCAATTTTGTTAGCAAATTGTAATCCATTACAATCATTGTCGTCGAAGGCGCCATTGCTAACGCCGCCTATTTAGATCAAGTTATATATTTTATCAGCGGTCTAAAGTATGGACTGCAAACTTGTCTGTCGAGCCAGTCTGATACAAACTAGATGTTTATTATGCACCTTATATTTATCATTTTATGTCCAAGCCCCCGCATTATTCGCGACTAGCTGGTTTTGTGGCTTGGTACAAAAGTTTAACTCGTTTTAAATGAAAACCTGCTCTAGTCATAGTGTACAGATTCCTCGAGTATCTATCTATGTTTTATTTTTGGCTGGTTGTGATTGTACACACTAGCATGAGGCAGGTTTTTCAAAACCAAATTGTCATAAAATACAGGAGAATTTACGTCCATGAAAAATTATACAACACGTGAAAAATTTATCATTCTTCAGTAAGACATCAAAGTGAAGATATTTTTTTTTAAATATGTTAGTTAATATTCGCTTTTGCTATTATTTTGTACCAAGCAACAAAATATCAGTCTTTCTATTATTCCTGTGACAGACGACACTATCGACTCACCATAAATTGTTGAAACTAAGATACAGAGAGAATATTAGCTTACAAGTTTTATAGACAAAATATTGTCGAGTTATAAACTGTACAAGTTACTGTTTTTAGTTATATGAGCTACCGATAATCTAGTTGGAGATGTTCTCGGCTGCGTCAGAATTAATATAACTTCTTGAGTTCAGCAAAGAACAATAATTTATTTTTAACAGAACAGGAAAACGTGCAGGATGCTCATAAGATGTATAAGAGATACCGACCCCCACGTAGACTCACAATGCGAGAGGGCTCGCGAGTGCGTTGCCGGCCTTTTAAGAATTGGTACGCTCTTTTCTTAAGGACCCTAATTCGAACACTAATACTTTTTAATTAATTTAATAAGTAGACAAACATAAAAAGCTAGCCTCGAGTTGTTTTTATACTTATCGTTTGTAAAGAAAGAAGGTTTCATTGATAATTTCATTAGTGATTGAAAAAAACTTATAAATAAACTCTAAACAATCCTAACAGGTCAGCAAAGTCTCGCATCCGCTTTTATCTTATACCACAAACTGTATTTATTAACACTGAGTAGATCTCTATCGAAGGCATGTAATATTGAATTTTGTATTTATTTCCTCCAACTGCTTAAATTTACGACGTGTTATTTGATCAGTTCCATAACGGGTTCATCGAGTTTTTAGAGATCTCTTCATTGAAGTAAAATAATAAACAATAATATATTTATCATAAAAAAGAAATTAAAATATGTCGATTAATCAAGAGAGGCCTATTAAAAGCGGTAATTTGATTAGTGTCGTTCAAAATATAGCCTTTTTTTCAACCTTTTATCGACTTCTGAAAGTAGAAGATTAGTATTTTCATTTAGCGTTAATTACTTTCTTATGATCAGTAATACTGAACCCGCAGCGGAATGTATGCTCTTTCCTGTCCGCTTATTTATAAATCGCATTGACAATAATGTGTGTTTATGTTTCAACTCAGCGGGCGTCGGATACGTTTACTGCCACTAAAATGTGTGCGAAATGTGAAAACATACTTTTTAGGTTTTTTAAGTTTTTTGAATCGATTTTATAAAAACACAAAATCTTATATTGTAAATTTGTTTCAGATATCTTTTGAAATAATGGTTTAGTAATGTCATCCGCCCATCTCGTCTACCTCTGTTTCGTATCCCGATAGGGCTTCGCCACCAAGTCACCCTTATAGTCCATCGATGGTCAGACAGTCTGGCTTCCCTGTCCATCTCCATTTAAGCTTTAGATAGCATAGTTAAAGGTATCAGTAGCTTCAGTAACGCTTCTTATATTTGTGTTTTTTTTTATTAATTTTTAAATTGAATTTTATTGGCTAAAAAGCACAATCTCTCAATAAAACCTTGCCCTATGAACAATTCATACTCCGGCCAACGATAACTTATAAATATGTAGTTTCCACACGAGAAGGCTTCGCGGCGCGAGCCGGAAATGAGGTATACTTCCGGCGGACCGCCGCGTCCGGTTCTACATTTCCTTAGGTTTTCCCAACTGCTAGAATATTTGGAAAATAGATATTGTTATGTGAACTGGTGAAATATGTAGGTATAATATTTTACATAAACGCATCGGTAAACCCTTATTTGTAGCACTAGCTCCAATAATTAGTGGTTAGAATTATCACGGGCAGCCAATAAAAAAACCGCAATCCTTGCTCAATTGTTTAAACACAAAAGCAATTGATATCTGACTCTGTTTTTATAGTTTTCTATTATACTATATAATATATGAAATAGTTTACCTTATTAACTACATATGTATTTTCCTCCAAGATTTTAAGAAACAATTACTGTTTGCTTCAACTTCTCTCTCAACTTTCTCTGCTGTTTTAAAGAGATTAATTAATTATATTCGTTTTATGATTGATCAACCAAACACTTTGTCTGTCTCACGTATTGGATGTCAATGTAGAAATTTGTTATGAAAACGTGTTATTGAAACAATTGTGTTTGAACAGTAGCAGAAATAAAATGAAATATTAATGGTGTAAAGACTTATCCGTTATCCGTCTAAGCCGACGTAAGCAGTGGAAGCAATGAAAACTAAAGATGTTAACTATGTTGTCGTGCGGTAGACGAAAAATCCTATCTTCATATTCACTGTGTTGGATCCAATAAATTGTAATAGTGTGAGTACGTAAATATATACAATATATATAATATTTTCACATAAGTGTGCAAAAACAAAATATATTACAATGATAATATAGCGCAGGTTAACGCAGACATTGTGTGCGACAAGGCTAGAGAATTTACCGGCCACCTGTGACGAATCCACGGAAATAAAATTTTCATGCCTTGCGGTCGGGTGAAAAAGCGGCTCGGGGCGGTATTGGGCGGATCACGCTAAGCTCGGTTATATATCTTTTACTTCACGTAAAATCTGTAATATATAGCTTCTAAATTTAACAAACCAATTTAAAAAAGTAATTAATTATTGATGATTAAACGCGCCGTTTTGTCAAAAACTTTAAATTGAACTTGTAAAATAACTTTTCTCGTTTCCATCAGCTTCGACTTAAGAATATTTCCATGTGTTTAAAGTACAATTTGACATTGCTACATCGCAAATCACAAGTGGCATTCACGACTCCACATTGATTTAATGCTTTAATCTCTATAATATAAGACATTTATATGCACTAAGTCATGTTTGGGTATCGCTTGCAAAGCAGTTAAGGTCCTGACTAAATTTTGGAAAAGCGGTTTAATAATAGTAACGCAAACAATAAAATTCATTGATTTCACCGCACGGTTAAATGTCATTTGTAGGCTATTAATGACTATAATAGAGAATTTACAATACTTTCTAGACAATTCTCTATCTATTCTATCTAGAATTTACTAAAAAGACATAGGGGCAAACGTAGGTATTGAAGAGTTTAAAATATTTCCACCAATAACTGTGACCTGACAAATTCATAGAGCCCCACAGGTGTGCAGTGTCAGGTCCGGATAATAAAGCCGTTTCCTCGACCTGCCGGATTATCCGGCTCTATCGAGACGGTTATGTTCACTTTATAGCTCTTGATATTGTCGAGTAAAAATTTAAATTCTTGATTTACCATTCTGCTACCACTCTGCTTGTTACATTGTTCATTTCAAAATCATGAACAATTGTAATAAATAAATGTATTAAAACAATTTTATGATTTTGTTATATTATTCTGTAATATAAATTTTAAAAAATTTTTGTTGCTCCACTTTTCTTTTCTTTTGCCATGTGCCCCGCCAATTTTCACTTTAGTTTATTTATTTTTATTGTAACATCTTAGTTGTTTTTCTTAAAGCTGTATTATTTATTTATAATTTATTATAACTTTTCAAGTAATACGAGTTAATTAATAAAATAACAAGTTATTCTTAATCAACATTTATCATGTGGTTAAGCTGTTGTGGAGCCATATTGTTTTACCACGAAATTAAATAGAGCATGTGAATATTTCATGTGCCTTAAATTTTTTATAGTTGATGAAAGAGACCCAATTAAAGAATAAAACGTTTGGTAATTTACGTTTTAGAATAGCAACATGTCCCTTTACAATTGTTGAAGACGTAAAAATGATGTGCGGACATGAATGCAGCGGAATAAAAGACGACGGCAGACGTTTCTTAGAGCAGGCTTAACCGCTGACTCCGCGAACCCTTTATGATAGGGTGCAGAGCAGGGAATAAACGAGACTTGTTGATTTCTCTCTTCGAAGGAATTGAACGCAACAAAGTTTATAGAAAATATTAATTCGACCTAGGTCTATTCGTTACAAAATAGTGATTGATCTTAAAATTATAGAAATGTATCTCTGGTTGGATTCTCCAGGAATCGAATGGGTTAAAATAAACAATCAGTAATACAACTCCCGTCGGAAAAAATGATTAGGTTACTGATGAAACTAGCGTTAAAAAAAATTAAACACACTCAGATTTCTCCAAGCCCCGATTAGAATTAATATGATAACCCATATTTTGAATTAATAAAACGTATAGTATATAGAAGTGTAAGTAAAAAAATAGTCCAACATGGTCTGTCTAACTACTTCTATACGTTAAATACTCTGTGTTAAAGAAATGGCCTTCTTAGGGAGAGCTATGGGGTGGATTCATGTCTTCATGAACCACGATTCACTGCTCACTCCTCACCGTTCCACGACATATCACAAAGATAACGTTTTATCTATACTATTTATAAAATGGCTATATTTTCTCATTTAAGGCTTACACGGCTAGTCTAAACCAAGTAACTTATTTGTGATAAAAATAAAATTCATTCGTATTATTTTTTTTTCAAAAGCCGAAACAATACGCGCGAACCTTGTAGAATTGCCTCCTACAATCTGTATTATTTTAATTTCCTTAAACACCAATTGACAAGTTCAACATCCTTAAGCAAGTTATTCTTATCTGCAGCAATTAATTAGTGTGAAAACGATCAGCCCCACTTAGTCAGACTGCTGTTGCCCGCTGGGACGATTCGATTATACCCTTATAATATTATTGAATCCTCTTTATAGTTAAAGATTAAAGACATTGAAAGATTTTAGATTATATAGATACTTATTTAAATCTCTCTGACGTTTGTTTTGCGCAGAATAAAAAGCTCTCCTTAAAACGCCGATTTTTATTATTTCACTTAAGCTAGTACAAAGTTAAAATGAACACTTGCATGGAAAACTAAATCATAATCAAATTGCACTCCGTGGTGGTATTGTTAATGTTTCAAACTAAAAACTGCGTTCTTATCTGGACCAATTAATATCCAAAAAAGGAGAAGAGACAATTAATTCGGTAATACGACTCTGGCGCGTGTCGATTAACACTGTTTAGATTGAAGTCGACCCGCCCGCTGATAATACCTACAGCGTTCGGCTACTGGTGATTAAAACGAGGCACATTAACGATTCTGATAAATAAAAACAATAAAAGAGAATACGGGTCATTGCTTTGCCATAAATTGTTTGTTATTAATGCCGGTTGAGGATTCTAATCTATGACTTATGATTAACTCTTTATATAGAACTGATCTATTGTTGTTCATTTATGAGCATAAGTAAGTAATTCTATATTATATAAAAATCTGCAATCATCTGCAAATCTTTTAGTACTTGAAAGGCGGGATTCATTTTAGTTTTCTGTGAGTTCTAGTTTATACAAATTTGAGAACTCTAGTTAGTTGCAATCACAATTGGTGAAAGCCTTCCAGCATAACGAGTCAACTCTTTGAAACATAAACGTAGAATATTCGAATGCGTGTGAATAGAGAAATCCTCTATCACGCACTTCTGCAGAACACAATGCTTAGTTGACCCTTGACACGCATTTTGAAAAATCTCTACAGAACTTGCAGAAAAATGTATGTACGTCATTTTTATTGTCAGCAATACAAATATTATATCAGTTTAAATCCATTTTTATTAATAATGGTGTAACAGTAGAGGTATACAAATGTTTTGTCATAGTTCGAAACGATTCAATAATTTAATAAATGTATCATTACATATATACGCACTTTTTATATATTACTTGCTTAACAAATTAGTGTATATTTTATGTATTTCTATTATGATATCAACAATTGGGCATTTTTAAGATGTACAATTACTATTTGGTCTATACAATATAGTGCATATATATATATTGTAATCTTTATTTAAGTTGCTACTTTTATTTAAAATACCAAAAACAAAAGCGTATATTACTCGTATGATTGTGAGAAAATGAACCGAATTAGACGCGCAGGGAAATTTTCAGTGTATTGTAAAGTTGTGCATCGCCATGGCGTTATCGAGGCGTTATTATTTAGAGTGCGTTTGAAAAACTCGCGAACAGCTCTCGAATGAACTCGACTCATTATTATGTTAAGAACAAAGCGCTCAGTTTCTTATCCTGTCTGAAAAGTTGTGAATCACAACAAGTCTCCAACTTTGCGGCCACTCGCCACTTGCGCCCGCTCTGAACTTTACAACGCTTGGTACAATAGGAAACACCGAGTTTTATTGAAATCATTTCTTTACGGTCATATATATACACCTTCTTTACGGATATAATATGGGATTAAGAATGTATATTTTGGGAGATTATATGACTTTAATGTAATTAGGTAAACAAAATAATCAAAGCATTGCAGATTGTGATTATTCTTATTAGTTTTAGCGGACAAATTATATTGTAAGATAACACGCCGACACAGCACGCCACATGTCACAGCAAATTTACGAAATTGAATTTTTCTCAAAATGCCCTAACGTATTACCGACAGGCGGTGTCGCCGTCACATCAATTTATCGAGAAAATTCCATATTTTCCGACTCGATACCTTTTCGGATCTAATACCAATGTCCTATTGCTTTATAAGTAGATATCTGCTTTCATAACTTTTAATACTAGCGGAGCCAACCAGATTTTTTAAATAAAAGGGGAAATCGGGCAGACGGCTCACCTGATGTTATGTGATACCGCCCATTGACACTCACATTGCCAGGGCTCGAAGGTGCGTCGCCGATCTTTTACGAATTGGTACGCTCTTTTCTTGATGGAATCTAGTCGAATTGCTTCGGGAAATACATCGGTGGGCAATTCCACTTAGTGTTGGTATGCAGAAAAAACTGACTAAAAAAATACTCAGTTGTGGAACGACCGAGGTGAGTCAGTGTGAGGTCAGGATAAGAAACTGACCGATATAAGAGGAATTTTGGATCCTATCTCGAAGTCCGATGCCATGATATAGACATATCCCGGCGATTGATTCATAGATCATCATTTATTTAAGATGATCAATGAGCATCAGCATCTATCAACATCATCAATTAAATATAATTGGAATAGTTAGTTACATTATTAAGAATTGCTAAAGGACTTTTGGTTTGCATTTTACTTATAATATGCGTAGAATGTGTCCTGTACACATTCTGAGCATCGTTAGATCGACTGGCGCAGCACTGTGTGCAATGTGCAGTGTCCTGATTACTGATTGCATTACTGCACCGCTCGTTAGCCCGACCGGATATAACTGGCTATACAGCCTGGAGACGCGTACAGACTCTCTCGATTACTAAAAGACAACTTCTGTAAGATACGGATGCATTGATTGCGACATATGTTCAATCCGGTAGAGCAGAAGTTCAAAGCATATTTTTTTATTTAACGCATCGAGTCTAGAGAATATCTATATATGTGTTTTAGTATGTAAAGTCTGTCAGATTTTTTGTTTTCATACAAGAAAATTTTTAATTATCTGCTACATCGTTTTGTAATTGTACGTACAAATATTACACCTAGGCCCCGAAAAGAACAGGAATGACTACATAAATTTCTTTAAGTTATTTGATGAAGTTGGAAAGTTTTCTCATTTAAATCGATCTGCAGTTGACGCTGATTGAGATCACAGTTTACATTCGACACTATTCGTGTTATTTCTACACCTTAAGCGTTCGGAAGAGAAGGTCCCAACTCCAAAGTCGCATCTATATTTAAACCTTATTACCGGGTAATTAAGACGATAATAATGAAGTCTTGAATTTAAAAACCGATTAAAGCTTTATGGCCTGGGAATTTGGTTTGTTTTCGCTTGAACGATTTGCGAGTTGGGTTTGTGACCAGACGCGGTGTGGGGCGGAATGGTAACGGGATACGGGAAAGATATTCTGTTTATACAGGTCTAGTTAAATGTGTACAGTCATCAAAAGTACGTAGTATTAACAGTAATAGTACACAAACGTTAAGTCAATATGCTGACTTCAGCTTTGATCGGACATTTTGAATTGGTGTTTGCCCTTGTTAGTTATCCATCTGTGCCTGTGTATATGGTTATTATGGCACATAGATAATAATAAAACATATGGTATAATTCCTGTGTCTGTAATTTAATAAACTGATACACCGCAGTCTATTACCTCCGAGGCTCCATTCCTGTAGTCAGGAGTTCTGAGTTCTCTGTCGTGACAATTGTGGCTGATACATATAATTTTGTTGTGTATAAAACTAATAAATATACATAATATACAAGACTTGCTATCTTATTCAAGACGAGAGAGATCAAGACCCTTTCTGACCCCCCCCAAACATTGCAATATTTTATTTTCTTATAATTGGATATAAGTTTCTGACCCAACTTTGATATCTGTATTTTAGTTGAATTTTTCATTCGTTGGTAAGCAATAAAAAAGGAGTAACTACTAATTATTACACGATTACACGACTTTTCTAGTTATACGTTCCCACGTTTTGAGTTTATTTAAACCTGAGAAATCCTAAGCACAATTCACCAACTCTCAATTCTCTATTGTATTAAAGCAGATATTATGTGGAAGTTACGTCCGCCAAAAGAGAACATTAAAAACCGCAGCAAGTTGCAATATTACACGCGTCCGGTGGCGGCGCGCGCGCATCCCGCTAAATATAGCCTCGCACCGCATCCGCCCTCAAAGTAGGGTTTACAATGTTTTTGAAATCCTAAATTAATATTGTATTCATATAAGATAAGCAATCCAGATTAAAAACACGTGTGATTTTTAACTTTAAATATCATAAAAGCGTATTTATTAAGTATAAAAAATGGGCGCTACAATAGCTTTATTAGAGCAGTCAGCGAGACATAAAAGATTAGTGTTTTTGACTGTTGATTTCGATTTTAATATAAATTAAACAATAAAGCTTTTTTATAAATTTGTCGATTATTGATTGATCCACTTCAAATATTTATGGCAGCTCTGCGTTACAAACAATTTTATTTTTATGACTCAAAACTTGGCGATTAGAGTGGCAGAGAATTTCTTGCCAGTTCTTGTTGCCAGCTCCACGCCCTTGACTTGTGAACTGGTAGTAAACTTAAATGTAGGATGAATTTAACATTTTTTTCTGTTGAAGTTCATAATTGTACTTGGTTACCTTTATGAATTAAGTATATTGAGTTTGATTTTTCAGATCAATGTCTAGTGACGTTATTGTATATGGATAGGATTCTAATTTTTTTTTATCTTATGTTCAAAATTATTTTATGTTGGTATATATAGTTTACTCTTGTTTTTCTTGATTTGTATTTTAGTTACAAAACTTATCAACCTAGTTGACAAACTAAGTTATAGCATGGTCGAAATCACAGAATTAAAAAATCTTGGAGACCATAACATCTGTATTTGAAGACCCCTTCACCGGTCTGCTGGACAGCGTTAACAAGAGTTTGAATTACGAGCAATCAGAACAATTGCCGGTTATTTTTCTCAGAACTGTCAGGGCAGCGCGCGAGTGATGGATCACCCGGCACTTGCTTTTAGCCATTATATCAAATCATCGCTAACTCCGTGTAAATACATCCTAATTTATCTACAGCAGACGCAGCCGATACATCATTTTTATTTAATTAAGTCGATGTTGAAATGCCGCAGCAACTAACGAAATGTCACCGTGACAACTTCGACCTAAACTGCCAGCATACCGAAAGTATTATGAATAAAGTTATACAAACACTTATTATAAGTGCAGGATCCTGGTTACGGGGTTGAGTAAAAAGTAATGGAAATTGCGGAAACTATCGCCAACCTAAGTTTCTTTATATAACCCCATCTTATTTTATGTCCTCGTAAACACCAAGTCAACAGGATAATTTACAGCGTATGACATTCTTTGGTTTCCTTATTTTTTACAGTTTGCCGTTAAAAGTTGATTACAATAAAGATAGCGCCAGCAGTTTTATGGCTGACAAGAGAAAGAAGTAGGTTCAGGTTTAGAAACAGTTTTTGTTACAAAACAAAGTCTGTATTGATGATCCTAAAAATGATGAAGACTACAGAATGTCAAGAAAGGTATACCAGGCCGTTCTTAAAAACCTTTTTACATAATACCCAAATTGAAAGTAAATCTGTCCGGAAATCCTGAGTTCTTAAGTGTGAACTAAATTGTATTAATAAACGCGTTAAAACCAGAAATCTTGAAACTTACAGCGTTAAAGCAGATGATTCACGTGTTTGTGTAAGAATTGGTCATCGCTTTAAAAGTAGCTGATATTAATTGCAGAACTCGCACGGCTCCTCCACGCTGACATATTCATTGTTTTATGAGCTTTACACATTACACTAATCAAATCAACTGTTTTTAAGCTATCTAAGCAAATTGAAAGATGTTATATTAAGATTTCGGCCGAAGAATATGTAGAATAGTTAATTTATGGTAAAAGTTTCCTGCACATTTGTATTGTCCGTAGCCAGCAAAGCAATGTTTATTTGTGTTGATAGCATAATTTCCAACCTAATATTTCAAGGAATCCGCGAATTCAAACATTACGGAGAATAATTCTCCTCATTTCATACCTCACATAACATTCAAGGCATTATGTCGACATTTTTTTCGCTACATTAAATCATATTCAGGCAGCAGTCATTTTCATCTTCATACATCTGGCGAACACTTGATTACAATACAATAATATTTTACGAAAAGGTGGGGCCGCTATTGTGATGGAAACCTTTGGGGTGCAACGTTAATTCGATCAAAATATTGTAAGAATGTGAATGGAACTGTTGTGGCACAATGCCTGACAGGAAATGGGTTTGACGTGTTCCTTTGGTGCGCTTGATCCATTAGACTTAGCCTATTTTCTTTTATTCTTACATCTTATATATGATCAAAGCTTCGATTTTAAAAATCGAAATCTATAGATTTGTAAAGCAGAGTTTGCCATGTGGATTCGCAGGTTCAAATCCCGGCTGTCACCACCAATTAACTTTCTATCTTTTAACAGTTCGCATTTAACGCTCGTGGTGAATCCAGTATGCCTTGATTAATCATCTACTAGCCTAATAAAAATTATCACAAAACAGATTCAGGAATCTGAGACCCAGATTTTAAAGATTGTAGCGCCATAGTACAGCGCTAATAATGTTAAGATTATGTTAGAGGTAAAAGTGAAATCTAGAAGTCTTTGCTGGTCCTTTCGCTTTTGCCTTTGCTTTATTTAAAAAAAGTGATTTTTTTTTACAAATAGGGCGTGTCTTCAGAACATTAACCGAAATGACATAATAATAGACACAATAAGAAATTGTACAGTAGCGTTTAAGACGATCATGAAAGGGCCCTAATGCCTCAATTGTTTGGCCACACATGCACGCCGCACCACAGCTCAATGCGTTTGCTGTGCCATACAATACTATATCTTCCTGTATACGTTTAAAAGCTATTACTGCGTGTGGTTTTTGCCGTTAATTTATCGTATAGTAGTGTAATCCGATTCTATTGTGTGAAGCTTTAATATGATTTTGGTTTGACGTTTTTAACGCCTTACACAGTGTATGCGTGTTTTCTTAAATTATTTTGCAATAGGATTTATGAGATTTTTATAACGCGAATATTTTAAACCAGTGACATTTTTATATTTCCAAGTAATTGAAGCTAGAATATTTTATTAATATACAATTACAAACTAAAAATATATCTAATAACTAACCTTAAAATTTAATTATTAAAAAATATTATTAAAAGTATTATTACGCGAATATTATATTGATTATTGTACATATTTCAGACATTACGTACGATAAACTCGTTTTCTTAGTGTGTTCCCCTCACAATGACTTTGTGTGTTTAATTGTGTGTGAACGCTTTCGCGCGCGATTTGCATCAATTGTCACGTGACATCTGTCACATCAAACGTCATTGATGTCAAATGACAAAGAAAAGCTCTAAGTGTGACGAAATTTAAAACCACGGAACTGGGACATTACTTGAAATACGAGTAAGAATATGACAATGGGAACATTTACAGCTTAAGATAATATTTTGGTTAAGTGTATATATATATTTTGTAATGTATATATGTAACCATTAATTTAATACTTGTATCTTCTCTTAGCGAACCTTCTAAAGCAGTTACATATTTGAACTCCATTGATTCACACATACACTCTGATTTTCAAAAAATAAATGTTAAACATAATAAAATATAGCTAAATTGAACTACTCATAGGTAAATGAATATATTTATATTGAAATTAAATGAATGGCGTGAAAACCTTCCGTGAATAAAGGTATCTCATATGAACTTTTCAGAGAAGACCATCAATAGTATCGACGTGTAGAGTGTAGGCTCGAAGGCTTACACGGATAAAGTGATTACGGCGAGGTTGGACGAGGGTCGTATAATTTATTTGAGGGTATTTAGAGCATTAGTTCGAAGGCTGTAGACGTCATTAACATAACGCCTAATGTTACAGTGGATCCCAGAATAGGCCTTTACAACTATTTATTCTATACTATTGATCTTAACATTTTGATGTTGGGATGAATGAAAATGAAAAACGGTGTAATGAAACATAATAGGTACCCTTATTATCACGCTACACATCCGAAAAAGGGATTACTCAATTAAATGTATTTTATATTTTATTGATTTTTTTATTTTCGTAAATGTTTGTATATATTATGTAATCCATCTATGGCCCTATCTTTAGTATATTTTTTGAAGGGGTACGAAATATAAAAATAGATGATTTATATGTCAGAAAAAAATACATTTTTATAAATGTATTCTGTAATCTTTAGCAGACTCACGACAATAAATCTAGCGGATTATCCGAATTAATTATATTTTACACACTTATTTCAAGTAGCAGAAGTCATTAGTTACGAGATCGTATAGTCTACTGTTGGGCACATAATTAGGTTCATTAATATAAAAATGTAAACAACGGCGCCCGCGCATTCACACAGGATGTTGTAAACGTTACGAGGGACCACCGGCACTCATTGCTACTGTACTCACACCCAGGGTGAGAATTACACTTGTCCGTTTATGAGCATCTGCTTACAAATAAATATGTAATAAAAATCTATAGGACATAAGGAAATAAAACCAGTCATCTACCTATACAATATTTACAAGTATAAAGTTGACATTTCAGTTCAAACTGCAGCAGGTATATAATAGGTACTTTATAATTATCAACTCTAAATAAACACAAGTGACCTTATTTAGAAAACGGCATATTATTACCCAAATAAGTTTTACTATTTGGCGTATTACTTAATGGATACGGTTCATTCGTAAGATAGAAGGCTTATACTTAACGATTGGCATTTAACTGAACACCTACATCGTCTATGACATCACCGAGCATTAATAAAATTATAAACAAAGGCCACGCTGGCTAATTACCGCATACTTTAATCCTGGCTGACATCTGTTTTGATCGTTTTAATTGGTACTTATCTATCTACCTAATGAGTAACCCGATCAAAGAGTAACTTCATAATTAGACTGCTATTTCAGAATTAACACTTTACTATTTAAAAAATAGGTATAAAAACGTCTGATTTTACCTCATTATCTGACGAAGAGACGCCGAGAACAACTCTCGAGAGAAAATAAAACACAATGTTAACTGCTACACTTCTCGAGGACTTTACTCGGCTATTCCTTACTTAGGAATTCAAATATAAGTGAATATCGATATTAAATGTTGCATTTATTTTGCATTTCAACAGACATACTATATTGTAATATTAAAATAATGTAGTATTTTAGTTTCTGTGACTCACATACCACCTCTTTATTAATAAACATGTTAAATCCTTCAACAATTGTACTTCATAAATTTATGACGAATTATGTGAGGTTCTAAAAAAATTGTATCTGTGACTACGATGCGCGGGCGCCGCAGTGGGTGCACAGAGTGGCCTTGTTCGTGCGAATAACTCGCATGCGCCTGCTAATATAATCGGTAATCACCGTCCGTGACTTACTTTCAAGCTCAGCCTTTGTTTAACATCTAGGTGTGTTAAAAAGCTTGTAAATATACTAATCTATTGGCTGCGTAAGCGGCTCAACTTGAAACTTAAAACTGTCTTCTTTAGGTCTACGTCAAATTAAAAAACAATGAAACAGAAAAATTAATTAATATTCCCATTCTTACTACCGCATCTATTAATGTTTAACAATTTCTTCTCTATTCGAAACATTTAATTAAACATTTAGATTCGAATGTACCATAATTTTTTTAGTATCTTTCTGGCAGTGACATAACGAATTCCAGTCACCACAAGCAAGGACATTTAAAACGGAATCGATCGTGGGACTTATCGATAAACGAGTGCGTGATTTGAATTCATTTATATGTTTAAAAACTTACAATTTGTCTTATTTACTTTAGTAGATTCCGTAGAATTGAAGTTAAATTTATATTACAAATACTATACTAATAATAAAATAAAATAAAATACCTGTCGGGACAAAGACGAATCTACAGTTCATAGCATAGTTCTAACTAGTACCAACTCTGTCTACATATGAATTGAGAAATAAGTAACAGAATGTTCGAATATAACTTGTCTTGATTTAGGCGTAGCCGAGGATAGTTTGCGAATTTACTTTTTGAAAATACTTAAATAACTATTGATTCATATCAAACATCAAAGTAATTCCATGATGCTATACCACTTTTATAAGAGTAGTACATGAATCTAAATAATAAGAGCTATGTGAGACGATTATATAGAGTTATAGACACTACGATACGTGTAATTCACGATACACATCTGTTGAACCCGACTTCTGTAAAGCAACAACCCCCTAAGAAATCCATATTAAGATGTTGTTTTTCCATATTTACTATTCCCATAACCTAAAATATATAATAATATGGGGATTTTGCCAGAAACCTATGTAATTACAAGAAGTTGTCAGGTAGTTGTTTAGTTTGTCTTCCTGCAGCGAACCCTAAACAGTTTACGGATGAAAATTTCCAAGTTAAGTCATGATTTAATCAGATTTGGTATTCAGACGCGAAATATGCTTTGTTAGACGTTACCCGAATATGTGAATTGAGGCCCATTTAAACCAAAACTACGAACAGTCACCAGTAACTCGTCTTTGGATTTCATAGCAGAAAAGTTGAAAGCTAAACGTTTCTTATCCTTGCGAAAAAGAAAATGAAAACCAGACCAGAAATGTTCTAATATACACATTTGCACAAAATATATCTGTCCTTTGATCAATACACAGTGCAGAGATTGAATCTTACAAAGGAAATCAATAAGCAATCTAAAGTGCGTTGTGTAGGAAGCGACAATGTTTATTAAATTACGAATTTGCATAACACCGCCTAGTCTGCCCTGCTACTCTGTGTAGGCTTTACATTATTACTTGTCAACCATTCATTATGCATGGAGACAAATGTGGTTGACATTATTATTGACTTTTGGACTATAGTAAACCTAAGACCTAAGAATATATGTATGTATTTCTATTTAATCCATACATATATGCAGCGCGTCTAAATTTGGATACGACATTTTATTGATTTCAAACTCTCAATTTGCCAATGAAAAACGTGCAAATTTTAAACAATAATATGATAATTAAGAGCATATAATCGAATACTGACTCTTGGTATATCAGTTTCTTTGCTGTAGAGTTAAATGCGAAATATTTGTAGGTATATATTAATTAATCCAAGTGATCTTTTGTGCACGGTAAGCCAAGATGGAAAAGTCTATTACATTGGAATGGTTTAAGCGCACGACCTCTGGGTTGAAATTTACCCACTTAATCACTTGGCCAACACTGCTATATAACTCTACTAGTAGTTCCTTTAATAATTCAAGATTATATATATGCATGTTGGGTATGTTACGAATATTTAAATGCGATCTTAATAAACCACGTGACATACTGTCTTACACATGTTGTTCAGGACTTTCTTTGACTAAAGATTCATGTTAACAGCAGGTCGGGCGACAACTCGGCCGCTAGGTGTCAGTCGTCGGCAGCTGCGCAAACGCTGTCATTTCGCGTTACTATTAACTTGCCTGTTTACACTTGCAATACACTTCATACGATCCGTGTTCAGGGTTGCGGCTTTCCTCGAAACTCGACTACTTTATTCGTAAAACAATGTTCAGTGTAATATGTAAGAATGTCCTGGGGCTTGAGACTAAGTTACTTTCCGACTGGCGTGATCCACTAACGCTTAACCACAAAGGCGCTTCGTCACGTGATCATTTTCATACAAATTTGTTTAACATTAGTCACGCCTGTCGAAAACTGAATCTGTTCTGATTTCCGGTATAATAATAATTGTTTCGAATTGGTCTGAATACAGTTATGTTCAATTAAAGTGTAAAGTATTTTAATCATGTGCCAGAAGATGTAATGAATAAAGTCTTGTTTCTCTGTGGTACAGCCCTAAGCCTCATGTCAATGCAGAAATATGATAGGACAAGCGGTGGCACTTTGCCGTAGTACAGATGAACCCCCTCCCCCTCCAAACCTCGTTTAGATAACGGCATCAAGTTACTTTCCGACGTGAAATAAACCAATATTTTAACTCCTAAGTAACTACCGATATAAATGTTGTCGCATTTTTTTCTATTTATATATCCATGTAGGTATACTAATTAGGAGTGATGATCAAAGGGCGCAAGAGACGTAATAAATATACCTACCTCTTATCAAGTTAAGTTAAATATAATGTTGAGTTAATTGAGATAAAAAATATATAAATAACTTAACTGTTCTTATTATTATGACATTATCATTATTTATATGACATTTGCCTATTTTTATGTGGCTGATTGTGCAGTTTTTTTATAATTAATAAATATGAATCACTTTTTTGCAAATAAACGAGTTATTGTTTAGAGAAAGCGATATCGCGTACTTAACTTATTACTTCAAACAAAATATCCCTAGCATCAAAGTTTTTGAATGAACTTTGAATTCGCCCATCAGGATCTTGGCTTCGCCATTTGTGACTTAACCGCTGATCATTAACACTCGCATTGAAGGTAAATAAAGTGGGGTCATTGTTTCCCGGCGTCGGCAGCCATTTTGTATTTGCTTTCTTATTTAGTGTGCGTAAGGCTGCATCATTGCTTTGTTCACACCAACTCGACAGATGTGCTATTGAAATTACTGAAGCTTGATATAAATCATGTATTATTTAATATAGTGTGTAGCTTGATACCAAAATAATTTAATATAGTAATTGTAACTTGCGCGGTTTGCGCAGTTTTAAGGTGTGGTTTGAAGTTTGTTAAATCATTTATTTATTTATAGAGGAGATTTTTATGAACAGTAAATATTAAGAACTGCTTGCAACTTCATATTTAATATGTATATATTGTTTACTCATCTGTCTTATAAACGGTCATATAATATCATTTAATTACGTTTTTATGCGTGTTGGCCACACTTGGTAAACTTAATAATTAATTTATTCTAATTTAATAAAAAAGTTTAAACCCGAACACTGTAGCACATCCTTATAAAACGCAAGTACTCTGTGCCTGTGTAATCGTTTAGCGGCCGCAATGTTTGTCTTCGCTGGGTATTGTTTTAGCGAATGGCGAAAACAAACAGATAAACGGCATCACGTGTAATCTGTGCATTAGCACTACGCGCTTTCGCTTTTTTCTGTTATTTTCACAACCTGAATCTTCGTCATTGGTCCGTCGCAACATTAAGACTATTTTGGTTATTAAATTGCATATATTTAGGCTAGATACCTTTTTAATATGTAATTTTATTTTGTCTTTGGCACTATCCAACCGAAATACACAATTTTCACATAAAAACCCATTACATACATACACTAAAGATAATTTAAACACATGCTTGAAGTTGTAAGAGAATCTCTGAAATAAATAAAATATACATGTATATGTTTTTATATTAATACGTACAAAGCGTTTCTAAAACTTTTTAGATGATTAGACCAATCAGAAATTATGAATCCCCGTATTTTTGTAATAATACATGTTCCTACATTACAGGCGGTTTTGTTTACATCGATGTCAAAAATAATCAATAATATAATGGCAATTTGCAATATTATTTTCCAAAGTGATTGATAACTACAAAGTTATTGAGATATAGAGGTGAACCCGGTAACCCATACTCGGAACTTTATCGACGACAGTTTGACGTGTTTGACATCAATGGGCTATAATAGCATCGATATCGGCTTGTTCAACTAATTATATGCGATAAGAAATTTCATTTAGATCTAATTTATCAAATTCAAGACCATTTCGCAGGAAATTTCCTTCGAAATTTCACAAAAAATATACAATTATATCCTAAATATATACATAAAGTCTGTAAGCCAATAATACCCCTTTTATTTAAATCTAGACTGTATTCACAGAGACGTTATACCTCTCAGGTATGAAAATATTATACATAATATGCAGCTTAACTAGGGTTAAGTGGGTAAATTTACAATGTTGATAGAACATAACTTAGTTTATATTCTCCTAGAGAGTCTTTACTGCTTTTATAGGAAAAGGCAAGAGCAGCGTTATAGCCTAAGTTTTAAGACTTGTGCAAGAGATTTAGGTTAAAGTAAGTAAGTTAAATCTTTTAGAACGCAATAGATATTTTTTTTATATCAAGAAACAAATGAAGTAATTAGAGGCCAAGACTAAGGTTTTTAATTTTGTTTATTCTTAACCAAGAGAAGTATTGCCGAAAATTAATCTTTATCATGTACATATATATTTTAAACGTATATGTATAAACCCATTTCTTATTATACTTTACAGTGTGTATATATATTGGATAAAAACGTAGTTATCCATATAGTCGTATTCAGGCAGCATTCTTAAACTTTTATGCTTATTAGCGTCGTCAATCAACCTAACAAAAACTAGACAGCATCAAACTTGAGACTGTATTTAATATTTTACATGTACGCTTTTTGCTTACAAATACTTATGCTAAAATATTCTCCCCTCTACGTATTTAAACATTCGGGTACATGTACAAAACACAAGTATAAATATAATTTTTTCGTGTTTTAAAATAGTTTCGATGTTTTTAGAGATTTTTAACGTAAACTATCTTCTTTCTTACCAATACATTAACCAGTGCTTTTGCTCTGTATAATAACAATAACTTAATTGTTATCTGTGACGCGATGACATCTTTACGCGGGAACGATATGTTGCGCGCATGTTGTTCGCGCGTAAATGTTGACAATGACAGATTTAGTGTGAGACTTGAGACGTTCGGGGTAAGGTTAATCTTTGGTTAACGCAGGTTGAGATGAAGGGTATTTTATCCTGTCAAATGGCTGGAATGCATGACAAACTTTGCACTTCAGTTTTACGCAGCTAAACATATACTTTCGCTAGCAATTCTTAATGATAAACAGACGTTTTCTGATGAGCCATACGACCATATAAAACACCTAAGCAATGAAAAGATAATCATTGTGCTTAATAAGTGTTAAATATTGTTTATGTAATGTATGGAGGCGTAATATCAGTTATAATAGATTTAATCTTTAAAATCCGATTGCAATACAAACAAACGCCTCTCGCAAAATAATAAATTAACAAGCTGTCATTTTTTACGCGCAAGCAATTATCTAGATTGTTATTCGAAGAATTATGTTCAATTAATTAATCTAGCTGCGGATATCCAGTTTACTAAAATATAATACTTCAATTTATTTAGAATGGCTGAAATTACATTTTATATCAAAAAATATATAAAATCTAGATAAAAATACAGTATTTAATGTCGTCAAAGCATTCAATTGCTAAAACTATTTTAATCGCTAGTTTAAACATTTTTCTATTAAAACTTTATTCCGATATTAAAGCATTGGTACAGTTTTTTATTTCTTAAAAATCTGCAGCACTAGTTCAATGTAACTTGCAGAGTCAAAAAATAATATAAGTACATTTTTAGTTGACTTCACAAGTCGCTAAGGTTTACATATAGGTGTCTTGTGTATTTTATTATCTACATTTGATTGCATAATTGCTTTATTGTATATAGTGATTTGAATTTAAACGACTTGTTCTGTTTTTATTTAACTTTGAACAAGACGTGTTGAACTTTTTGCTGGCACTCACTCAAAATGTCAAGAGCATGCAATGTATTTAATAATCAAGATACGTTTTTGTTTATTCTTCTACGAGTGATTAAGCTCAATAAATCATTTTAATTATCAATAGAATTCATTAATATTTTATACCTAAGCTAGAAGTAGTGGTTAATTTTTCATACTCTCTTAAAAAGTTTCTTATACTTATTAGGCATGTGTTTTTGTTACTACCAAACATTTTGATACATCTCCAGTTACATTATAAATGTGTTCTCATATATAATAGTGTCCTCTGAGTGTCTCATTATGACCATGGCACCAGGCACTAGCAGACTGGACCAATTCATTACTGAGAGTGTCTGCTGAATGTCCTTTTATGACAACACTCTGCCTTTTATGTTACGTCATTATGAATGGGTAACCTAAATCGAAAGGATCCTGATTTCAAATGTAATAGGATATACCTTAGATGTATAAATTGCATAGTGACTGGTGTAGATGTAAAATCAAACATCTTTTTTAAGTTAACTACCCATGGCAGAAACTCAAAAGTCAACCGGTATGTGTTGTCAAATGCCTTTTTTTATTTGATATTGTAAAAAAGTATTGTTTAAGTACTAACAAAAACTATCTAATAAAGCTATATAAGCAATGTGTAAATTTATAAAATAGCAATGTTAAAGAAATTCTTTTCACGAACACTTAACAAATACAAAACTTCGTACGGCCACATCCGATACTGTGAAGTTGTGGCAGTTGGCGTGTTTATCTGTTAGAGTTTCGGTTCAATTTAGTCGTTTTTCACTTGTTGACGGATGCAAGTCTGTGCCCGGTGGTTTTCTTTTTTCTTAACTTTTGCGCAGTGACTCTTGGAGCGCACCAAGTGCCTAGGATGTTAATTAAACTAAAAGCTTGTGAGAAATACCTATTTTTAGGCAAAGCTTAAAGGCGGACTCGATGATTACGAGTTCCGTATTTTTATTTAAAATTAGATATTTCTATAAAGTAATGTTCCTCTCAAAAGCGACTTGAAGATAGAGATAGCTAAGAGAATAAATACTAGCGAATACACGCATAAAATTTGAATGCTATTATAAGTACTTAGTAGTTACGCTTTTTTATATGAATCCCAAAAACGATATTGCCCACTTTTTTCTAAAGCAAAATGGAACTTGACATTGGGTAGTAATAAGATTCAGCGAGTCAGATGGTTCTATATCTCTTGCCCACTATTTATTTATGAAACTTCCTGCTATCGTGAAGTTAAACTCTACAGGACCCTGGGAAGGCAGCAAAAGGAACGCAGTCAATTTGAACGCCGAAATGTGCCATACTTATGTGAGCTGCCGATTTAATCTGACCAATTAATGGGTTCGTTAGTACGCAGAAGCTCTTATACCTTGCCGGTTTCATTTAAAAATACGACGAAAATACCGCTTTTAGACTTCTACTAGTCGTCTACCATAGAACAAAATACGCCTTCGATAGTTTAAATTAATATACCTAATTGCTTCTGTACGAATAACTTTGTTCAGAATTTGGGGGGATGGGGCTTTATCCATGCTTTCTGCCATAATCCCTTTTCACCACTTTCAGCGCGAATTATTTTAAAACGAGAATCTTATTTACATTTAATTTCCAAAAACTGTGACCGCATTTTTTCTCAATAACGTGAACATTATTACCAGTGTTCATAAGTTTGAACTACATTTTTGAATAAAATTAAGCTTATATTAGCTATTTTTATTTTTATTTTATAAATTTTAAAATCCATTTAATGTTTATGTGATAATGTAAGATGAAAATTTAAATAGTTTCCGAGAGACGGACGTGAGCCCATTAATGCTTATCTCCGAGTCGCCTGACACTTCCTTAGACCCTCAAACTAGGATTACATTAAGCGGCTTGGGATTACTCATATGGTAAATAGCGAGGCACTGACCTGATGTCAGAGGCCTACTAGTTTCTTAATAATAGTAACCTTCGAAAGTTTTAACTTTTACTCATAACTCTCTCTCTCTCTGCACCAAGATACAATTTAACATTACGGTCTGGTCTAACTCAAGTCTAATAAGTAATTTGAATCTAACCTAATTGAATAATAAGGATATTAAACTAATGATAGTCCAATAATACTATTTACAGTTCTTGTGCACTATATTTTCTACTTTCTATTGTTTAAGACTAACCTTCACTCACAGTAATTCACTAATTCGAAAGGTTTTATCCTTTTCAATCTTTTCAATAGGCCGGTGGTGTCAAGAAGTTGAAAAGCCTCGACATTCACATGTTGGTGGAGTCTTTGTTCGGGGGCCTCTGCAACCTTTTTGATTAGATACTTTATGTAGGTGGATATCAACAATATTGCACATCAGATCCAAAAGTGCATTGACGCGGGTCTAACAATGTTAATAATATGCAAAGTTACTATACATATTAAACTTTCAAATTAATTAATCAAATACGAATTACTTTCGCATTTTACTGTTTTATTTAATTTTTGTGCTATCTATCTCTATATATAAAAATCCACTCACTCTTAATTTGGACTAAAACTCTTGATATTTCCATAATAATAAAGTTTCAGAGCAATACATGGGTAGCGAGGTTTCCGATCAAAACAAGTCCATATACGGCAGGCATCCATAAAGCACAGAAACGAAACAGTAATATATTCAGAACTAATAAAATCTGACATTTTCATACAAATCACCGCTTTTACTGGTAAATAGGGATACGAAGAATCAGATGGTATCAAACGGATTTCATTGACTAAATAATACATAATATAATTTAATTGTAAATATTCACCAAATGAGAAAAACATACACTTTGTTAAAGTTTTTTATTTACTTGATCAAGGAATAAAGTTGTTAGTAACTGTTTCAAATATAAGTATTTAATTAATAATTACTTCAAAAAACCACGTATGTAAAACCCAAACAGACAAAAAAGTTGGAAATATACGATTTTGTTGTTTATAATTAAGTTTTTTTGTTTGACTGAGAACTGGTAGCCTAATTGTAAAATATGTCATTAATTCTTGACCGAAATTTAATGAAAGCGATAAGCCTCAATGTACATTGATGTCATAGAAATCCAATTTGAAATCAGTTAAAGGCAGTGTTCTATCCTCATTAATTCAGATTTAAAAAGATAGCTTAAATTTAGCTAAAGGATTCCGTCGTGTATTAAATTTAATGCACATTTCAAACTATTTAAAGCAATTCACTCGTAGTGAAGCGGCGTTTCTGCGAATTTTTTTCGTTGAATAAAAGTGTGCCAAGTTGATAATAACCCGGAATGTCGGAATCCAGTATTTTACGGTCTATTAATTGAAAAGCACATTTAATATATTTAAATTTTGCTTTGTTAGAATTTTTTGGTATTTAGATCACACATTGCTGGTTTTTTTATTATATTTAAGCGTTTGAAAGCCTTTTTGTATGGTACACCGAGTTAAGTATTTTAATTTATAAACTACGTACGTTCCCTCTCTTCTGAAATAAACAATCTTTTTGACAGTGCTCATTTTATATCTCAACTTCTAGTTTTCCTAATATTATGACATAACAAATATATAAAAAAAAATACCTTCTTTATCCTAAGATGTAACACTTGAATTCTAAACCTTGTTTTCTGTCTGCCAATACTATAAATATATACTTATACCTACCAATACCGGAATATGTACATTACGGTAAATAAAATTCTTTGTTAGTTAAAGGGCCGTTTACAACATTCATTTTATTGATTTGTGCTTACTAATAATGCTATAGTTATAACAGACGCTTAAAACTGAAATACTCAACAAAACCACTAGAATCAACAAACGTGATATTTTATGAACAATCAAATAAAGCAGGCCTCCAACGAAACAAATAGTAAAGAATTTTATATTTCATTATAATTTTAACAAAGGATTGTTTTCAGTTAGAAAAATACAGAGGATGTAACTTGTAGTGAACGAATCCCATGTGATATTGAAAGAAAACTCGAAATTTGATTAAATTTACAATTTTAAAAGAGTAACTGGCATAGTTTTATTATACTATAAGTTGGTAAACATTTACAGGACCGTGCTACCCTCAAAACTTTATAGTCTAGAATAGAATACGTAGAAATCACCGCAGCATAGCTGTATACTATAAAGTGTGTTGTGGCGAAAGGAATAAATGTTTAAGTGATCGTAAAAGCCAATCGGCCGAACTACCAGAGAGCCGTAACTTTAACGACGCGCCTAATCGCTACGTAATCGTTCGCCTGATTACTTTAATTAACATGCTCTACACAAAATCATTTACGAATTCTAAAATAGATTTGTTTATTAAATTATCAATAATCTAACTCAGTAAAAGCAAAAAGTTGAAAAATACGTTTTGCAATGAACGATTCGTAACGGCATTTTGTAAACTCTAGATATCAATCAATTGAATATCCCATGATAACACCAATATCAGAGAGCAAAAGTTTACAATTTTAGTCTAAAGTCAAAGTTTTTAATAATGAGGTAAATTAAAGTAAATTTTGGTCACCAATATAAGCAATAACTTACTAATCTGTAGCATCACCGATTATTATTATTGGATTTAAGTATGTATACGCAGTTAAACTTATAAACAACTACTATCATCGTTTAAAGATCGATGGTTTATCGATTCTAGTTAATGTTAGAACCGAGTCGAGTCGCTTAAGATAATTTGAGGAGATAGGTCACTCCGCGCTTACTGTATTAGCAAAGATTAAACAAACAGATAGGACACACTGCCTTTCTACGATATTACTTTAATAAGAGTTGATTTTTTTATGTTTATTTGCCGTGAATAAACTGAAAGCTTTTATCAATTGAAAACAACAACATTAGTGGATAAAATTGGTACAACCTATTATAATAATACAGTATTAAATTCACAGTAAGTGTTTACTATCGTACTGGATGGACACTTCAAATTTTGTGCTAAACGCAAAGACAACGCCAGGAAGCTTGATTCTGACGTTCTCGACAAAATATACATTTCAAACAGTCATTTGCTAAACTTAAAAACTTTACATGAATAAATGATTTTTTATTTTTTTATTTATTTTTTAAATTTAATATACTATATTTGTTATATTGTATTTTGTTAAACCAAATCAAAACTATCTATAACTGAATATTGCGTCTGCAGAAACCAATCTTTGACTCGTTATCTAGAGAGCATCAGGTCACTACCGGGCGGAGCATTGAGATATCTGATAACTCCACGATTGTCGACTAAACATACACTTTAATGATTTTCTGTTCTCCTCTCGTCACTCATTTCTTTTACGTTACAATATTATCAAAAACTCTTTTGTTAAATTACAAAAATAATAATAGAAAATTGTAATAATTAAAAACGTGACAATTTAATAACCTTTTCTTTTTTTTATAATGAAAAATAATTTCTTAAGAAATTAGAACTGAAAAAAGTTAAAAATGTGTTAAGCTAAATAGATAAAACGTGAAAGCGACAGAAATTTCACAGAATTTCGTTTGGCATATTGTAAATTTTAAGACTAAACTCGCGATTTTCCGCACTTCGTCGGGGGACGTCTAAACCTAGGCTAAGAAGGAATATAAATAAGATGTGTCAGGTCTGGTGCACAGTCTAGTCACGATCTCCGAACGCTGCTTCCTGACCGAAATCTCAACAATGCGCTCACTCCACCGCGTCCTGTTGTCCTAGTACATTACCATAATATACAAATATCTTTCATGCCTACTTTTTAAATTGAATTTTAAGCTAAATGTAGCTATTTGTTTATTGTACTATAATGAATAGTCTGTACTCATAAAACTGACACTAACTTTATTACTAAACGTGGTTAACACTAAAAATGTTTAGTACCATTGCTAATGAAAACTTTTTTGAGTTTCAATTTTAGAACTCTTTGGTAACCTAATGTTGTTTATTGCATTAATTTGTCATTTGTTTATATAAATTGGCGGCAAATCCAAAACTCTTGTTACACGTGAAAATGAACACAACAACGCGAGAAAATTTTCGGTTAATGATTTATTATGACATTCGTTGTGGTTCGTGTTACTCAACAAGTATGGTATGAGTCAAGTTTAAATAATATTACACAAAAATACTTTAACCGGCTAACTTCGCATGGAATGGTCTCGCCAAATGTTAGATAAGTTCACCGGCAGTGACTCAAATGCTGTATTTGTCGTCACAGGTCATGAAAGCTGGATATATTGCTACGAACTCGAAACAAAAAGACAATTAGCTCAGTGGGTTTACTTCTTAAATCAATAAAAGTTTTGGTTCCTTTCTACATTAAGCCGTTTTTTTTTCTTTTCTTAACATTCTCAGTGTTACCTAGGTATAATGATGAATTATAATAAATCAGGTGTTCACCCGTATATTTATTGTTTTCTTGTAATGCATTTAAACAATTAAAAACCATGATTATTATGGAACTGTAGACAAAAGTGTATAAGTACTTAATATAAGAAAAACTTCGAATTAATTAAAATAAAATTTACGAGTTCGATAACAGAGATTACTATCTTCATCTTATAGAACTTTCTACAACTTTCAAATTCCAGAATTTCCGGGAATATAGTGATATCAGATACAGATCCGATTTTACTTTGAGGTACAGATATTATCTTCTTCTTTCACTGGAATTTCGGCTTATTTAATTAAAGACAGATTACTTATAATTAAATAAATAAATAAATAAATAGTAAATATATTATTATTTCTACAATAACTACTATATTTCTACGTATATATTATTCGATACTATATGTTTTCTTTCATTGCCATTCAATTGATTTGCAGTATTGTATACTTCGGTCACAATTAGAAAAGCAATTATTACAGGATTTGAACGTTATACAACTGGACTTTACATATAAGTGATAGATGTAGTGGACCGCGAGATGATAATGACTACACATTGACAACATTTAAAATTTTTATTCGTTCACAAATAAATAAGACGTGTCTAATATCAATAGAAAATGATTCACAATAAATGCAGAGAGTTCTCAGAAGAGATTCTGGTCCACAAATCACGCTATCTGTGTGTGTGTGTGTGTGTGTTTATCAAATAAATGGATCTGCTCTGTCATTTCGCGGTAAGGTGTCGACCTCCCACCTGCATTTCATGCTTTGTCAACTTAAATCTTGTTCATTTTTATTGCTGAATTATGCATGTTAACGATTATTTTATGCAAAATCAAGTACACGCGTATAAATAAAATAGTTTTTAAATAGGATTTGTCACAATGTGACTTGGAAAATAAATTTCTTCTGCATTTAGAATCTGCATAGACAAAACATTTGTTGGCCTATATATTTCTAATAAAAAAATTTCAAAATAAAATTTATTTATTTCAAATAATGATTTCAAATTACTTTTCTTATATAACAAACCGATTAACTTGTGGGCGACTAAAGTGTCATTCACCAAAACGATACATCAAACAGATATAATCTTTATTAATTTTTATAGCTGGGATCCCGCGGGTCGTGTAGGCGGACCGCCATCTTGTTTGTTTATCGCATAATAATAACTTCAACCGAATACGAATACAATTTCATTACAGTACATTTATTACCATTTCACTTTAAAAAATATTTTAGGTTCAGAACAGATATAAAAGTTATAGATTTCTTATTGAAAGCGTAGAAAACTGAAACAGTAAATGAAATTTGATTATAAAATCAAACTTTATTAATTTACATAAGTAAAGATTGTATTTTCAGAAATTAACTTTGTTAAAATTCATTGAGACTATTTAAAAGGTTGATATGCAAAACGAAAGCCAAACATATCATTGTTTGTTCACAAAATCTCCTTATAAATTAGAATTGGAGTCAATTCTCTGTATAGAAATAGTATTGGAGTGAATAAATCTTTAGTGATATTGAACCACTATTCAAGTTTGGAAGTTTGCCAGTAAACACGAATATAATAAATGAGGGGAAATAAATTATCTCTATAATTTTATTATTTTATACAATATTCCACGTTTGGCATGAATGGCCCAATAACCTCAGAATTAGTACAAACTTTTAATTGCTCGAATTTTTTCGTCGATTTAATACTTTGTTGAATTGATGTCAAGTTGTGCACCAACTGAACTGAATTTTACTTTTCGTTTTACTGACCTTTTCATATACTGACGTTATAAAAGCTCTGTTATTTCAAAGTATCTCTTATTTTAACAAAATCATAATAATATGTCTAACTAATGTCCCCGTTCCCGACTTCGTTTGTGTGGAGGTAAATTTATAAAACCGCCTTATTTCTCTAACTTTAGCATTTGTATTCGAATGTTTATTTTAGAGTATCATCCTAATAGGTATTACGTGTCATGTGATGTACATCATGGCTCATTTGAATTTCCCTAAAATATGTTTGTCCGTGCCTCAGGGTCCTTCGAAATATGCCACTTAAAATAGGAACATCAAAAGTTATAGATAAAATAAATTTTATTGTTTTCAAGTAGATTGGTTATAACTGAGTGTTAGCGATCAAAATAAAAGACAATAAAACCATGAAGGGAATGTTTCGATCAGTTTTACATCGCTTCTACGTTTACGAGTTACAAATACGTGAGTAAGCTCGCTTAGTTTTATTACTTTTACGCAGATAATCAAAACTGCTGATGTTTATGCTGTTGGTGATTTATTTATTTCATTTATACGTATAATAAAATGGAAACTTTAAGATGGTTCTGTGTTACTGGTCACACAATCGTCTTTGTTTCTCCATAAACATAAAGCAAACACAGCTCGTGTAATGTTATGATAATATATTATAATGTTATAATTCATTTCATTGCCGTTCTTAAATAAAATTATGTAGGTACCTACTAGATTTCATTACACATTACTCTGCTAACGGCTCAAATATCAGTTATGGTGCTTCATATATTATTTTCTTAAACATATTAGCTGCAATGAAAAGCCTAAGATGCTGTGATCAAATACATAAAAACTTATCTGCAAGGGAACAAATGTACTGATTCACAGTCAAGTTTGCAAGCTAATATCCGAAAGAAATTTATATCCATTGTAAATAAGGTTGGGTTTCGTTACACGAGAGAGCGGTTGTGTACGAGTACGAGTAGAGCACGTTGTAACATATATTTGTGTGTGTTATAACTTTTTATGTTCTCTATTTATTATATAAAACTGGCTTTTAAGGGTGGTTATAATCTCATAGAACATAATTTGTAGATTTAGGTTAGTTTAAAAAACAGTGACGCCACAATCCTTGATTTTAGATTTCTGTGTAATGCTTTATGGGCATTTGTTTTTTTTTCTAATAGGCAAGTAGGTGAAGCAAGGAAGACTTGCGTGAAAGAAGCCGTCACATTCTTTTTTTAACAGTTCGACTCTACGACTTCAGGGATGATAGTCTCTGAAGCTAGGCCAACACTGGTCTATTTCTCATAAAGTATAGTTTAGAATTATTATACTGAATAGCAACTACACATACAAATATAAAATGGTGGTACATGTACTTAAAGCAAATGAATCAGTTTATGCTAGATACACTCCCTTTTCGTGGCGGAGTGTCAGACTCAATAAATAGATAATTAATATTAATAATTCTGTAACAAACGGAATAACTCAATCAGTGTTGCCCTCATTGTTCAAGTGATTTCACAATGACAAGCAGTTTTTAAATTTAATACCATAATTTCATTAATTACAGTAATTTGTTGAGTGACAACAAAATTGTTATACTATAAAAACATTTGTCTGTGGGTACGAATGCGTTTAATTGAACAATGTTTGTAATTATGTACGAAATAAAATTTTACTTCTGAATAAATGTATATTAAAACAGCTTAAAGGTTACGACGTAATTCTTCTGAGACAAAAAAATAATTTCTATCGATAAATGTACGAATAGTACAAAACAATGTAACGATAAAAAAAATAAAAGTAAAACATAATGGTCTTTACCACTCCGATACTTATTTCTTGCGACAACAATGACTTTTTGAATTATTATTTATAATCCTATAAGGAAGGGAGAGAAAGTTGTAGATTTTTTATATGTTATGTAAGCGGACCCATGCCTTTATTCGTGATAATTCTGTAGTGTTATTTTATGATATATAACATACAGTAGCAACTCCATTAGTGGAAACCAGTCGAAGCGTGACGCGGTAGTACACAACATAAGACGAAAATACGCCGAGCGCCGACTCGATTTACACCGAAATAAATATCGGATCGCTTAACATTTGCTCAGGGTTGATGCTTACAAGCTGTAAGTTGTACTTTTAAGTAAATAAATAATTTGGGTACGTTTTTTGGTCCACAAATATTGGACAAAAGTATTTATTAGGCTTTTTACTTGTCCACAAATATTACGTAAATTCTATGTATTCTCAAACATGCAGGTGTTTCAAATACGCATTTATTTCCAAACATGACTCACTATTAAACTTGGGAGACTTTTTCTTATAAGCATATTAATAAAACAATCATTCGCCAGCCCTACCTTCTAGCACTAATGTTAAACATTACAATACCTAGCCAGCTCCGGTTACATTCTATTTCCGTAAAGCAAATTGCTTCATTTTCACTGATTTACGCCGACCGCCTTACAAGCTGTTTAATTTAGTGGCTTTATTTGGATTTATATGTTTTGTTTATATTGCGATTAATTAACATCAGAACATATTTAACAATGTGTTTAGTTTTTACATAAAAGTTTATTTTATGCTAAAACTGAAGTTTTAAAATGAAAATCATTTCATATCTTACAGGCAAGTAGGTGATCAGCCTCATGTGCCTGGCACACGCCGTCGACTTTTTGGGTCTATTACATGACATGTCGGTTTCCTCACGATGTTTTCCTTTATCGTTCGAGCAAATGTTAAATGCGCACATTAACAGAAAATCTATTGGGTCTCAGCCGGGCATCGAACCTACGACCTCAGGGATGAGAGTCCCACGCTGAAGCGACTAGGCCAAAACTGCTCTCAAATAAACTTAAGTATTTTTAAATGACCACGTGCTAAAATACAACGTAATAATGCACAATAAGTTCATATAATCATAAAAAGTTAATTTATCACTGCTTTTTTTAGATTTCCACTTCATTCTTGTTATAAAACATAAATTCCTGTGCGTTCAAACTGCGAGACGTTTACACAGGGTGCTCGAGAATGTTTAAGAAGCGCCGAGCAAGTAATTAAGGACATATTAATGAGCAATGTGAGGCATGGGCCTTTAATGACGCCCGCCCTCCGCCCGCCCTGACGCCCCAACGCGCCTAAACTTTTACCTTACGTGAAATACTTTATACTTTAAAACATGCACTTTTCAGATTATTTAAAAATTTAATAAATAAAGGGGTTCTGAGCTCTATACGTTGAAAGTTAAGAGATACTAATATAATTTACCAAATTTTACAAAAGTTTAATCAATATTGAACGGGTTGTCTACCTTTGACCATTCAACGTGTTTGGTAATGGGGAAAAAAGAGGTACAAAAGTGAAAGGACATACAGAGCTATTAGCTTTATGTACTAATGTGTATGGGTAGCAGTGTGCCACGGAAAAAATAGGTTGTTTTATAAAGTTACTAGATGCCCCCACGAACTTCGTTTCTCCTTAATGTGAGTTTTGCTATGCTACCCCAGAGACTGTTCGGTTTTACGGAATGGAAACTTTTTAGTTTTTTTGTGAACTTTTCTATATATAAACCTCAGAGTTCATGTCATAAGTTTTTAATTAACACATAAAAAACAGGGGTTAATCGTAGAGTGGTGAAAATTTAGGGTTGTATGTGTTTTGCATACAAAGTACACATGTCAGAAGTGAAACTTCTGTGTAAATTAATTATTACTAAGGTAAAAAAGCCCCAATAGATGATAATGTACCAGTATATGATCACTCCATGTATTTGTATATCTATATTTACACTGTTTACACATTGTATACGTGCTAACGATACTATAAATAAATGAAAATCTGCGTTTAATGCGCAAGACGTTTTGCGACAGAATTTCCATCTAAAGTTTTAATATGTACAAAACGAATACATCAACCAATACCGTCTATTTTTAATATTTAGAATCGGTTTAGCCATTTCGGAGGAGAATAGGAACGAAAATTATGACACGAGAATTGTATATTTATATTAGTGGATATATTTGCTCAATGAAAGGAGCTCATGGCAACACCTCAGGACAATCGACAAAGATATGAGAGCAGCCCTGTTAACAACTACTCCATCTTCTAGACCATCGACGTCTTATTTATTACTCCTACAGCTAACATTAATTATATATAATTACAAACAAATACACTGAGAATATAGCCATAGATGGAATACATGATACATTTAACAACAAAAAGATTTATAAAAGGGAACAAACATACAAAAATTATTTAATACATTTGATTTATTGTGATTTAATTTATTTAACTATCTTTTTTATTTATTTATTATCTTTCTATTTTTATCTTAATAATTAAACAGGCTCATGTCACGCATTAAATTACTTTTCTGCCATTTAAAGTTGAGATTTGTTCATTATCATTACTTAAAACTGATACCTACTTTTCATAGGTGTACCTTGAACGCAAAAAGTTTGCGGAACTCTTTTTTACCGTACCACATATTATACCAATACACAACTGCATACACTGCGTATAACCCTTAGGAGATATTTAATCAACGTTGCACGGTGTTGGCGACGTCGCAACCATCAGCCCACTCACTTCGATCAAATTAAGTGATAAATTAACTAGATACTGTCGCCTCTGGTTTCACAGTAATTGGATATCCATCTAAAATAATATACATAATGAATTCCCGAAACCCCCCATCAAGCACGGGGTTTAGGTACTCATTGATTATTTTTTATTTGCTCAGTCGTCGATTTCTGAGCTGGTTGCTAATACCTTTCTATTTAAGTCTTGACTCGTTTAAGCTATCCGGAATATTGTTAAAAGGAGTATTAAAAATATCCGTAATGCTAAATCACCTGAATCATTCTCCACACACTCCTACGCACACTCCACAACACAGAAAAATTGGGTTAGTTTGTGTTTAATGTATTTAATATTTTTTAATGTTTTCTCCTTTCGCCAATGTGTGAACCTTTTTGTATATATTATGTAATCCATATCTGGCTATATCGTTATAATTGTTTTTTGTTATAGATAATTTATGTTAGCTTTAGGATTACGAAATAATAAAATAAATATGAACCGTTTTAAAAACATTAAGTAACAACGCAACAAAATTTACAACATGGCTTCTACATAGTAGTTGAAACTTAAAATTTTCAATTTTGTTTTAATTACATATCTTAGTTTGCTGAAATAATAATCAACACTGTGTTTTTATCAAGAATTTCAATTTGATTATATTTATATGAAGATTTTTTTATTTTATACTCAGTTTATAGAGATTACTTTTGCAAATGTTTTCACTACTAGGAACAACATAAATAACTGCGGACGCGAGTAATTTTAGTCTCAGTAGCAATTTTAATAAGGGACAATTTCACGTGGAAACCGGGGGGTGTAATTATGTTAAGGGTGTTGAAACCCGCCAAGTAATTCATAGGTTCAGTTATAATCTATTGAGCACCTACGATACGATTACGACAAACATATTTATATTAATTTCTGAAATTTCAAATGCAAACTATATCAATTTGTAATCAACTCTCCAAAAAATACCTGTTCTGTGATATCGAATGATCTTGAACAGAAAAATTATGTGGAACTTCTGAATTTTACCCTTTTTTTTATATAATTCTCTATTGAGTATAGAACGGGGAAAACGAGCTTACGGGACGAGCAAAAAGGGTGCGTTGCCGACCTTTCTGGGAGGAGTATAGTCTTACTTTGGACAACTTGAGGGATCTTCACTGAGGGAGTATATCATAAATAGCCTACCGGGAGTCGATTCCTCATTCCACAGTTCACTAGTTCGCAAAACAATGTATCTTGTGAAGCAGGCTATGTAAGTTATCTAAGTGATAACAGAATCACATATTTGAATTTTAATAACAGCCTCCACAACAATACAGTATGTACGTTTTCCCCTCATCCAGTCGTAAGCTCTAAAGGCGAAAGTCATGTCGTGTAGGTTGATCAATAACGAAGCCGGTGATTAATCACCTTATTAAGTGTTAACTGGACCTAATATGAAGGAAATTACAAGCTATTTCATAAATCTGTGACCAGACTGCGTTGGACTTAAATTGCTAATGCATTACTCATACAACGAGTGCATAATTAAAACTCAGATTAAAACTTCCGTCGACTTTCTCTGCTTCCGATAATCCTTATTAGGTTTTTCTCTTTCGTAGCTTGTTTTGTCTACTACTTAGTATATAGAAATAGCCGTGCCCCTTATTAACACTATTACGAATGAATTGCACTGATTTACAGGATATTTAGCTATTTATACACCAAAATGTATGCAGGTATGCTAAGTTATATTAAGGTACGGTAATATAAACGGTGTCAGTATGGCTCCGAAGTTTATGGGCTATTTTACGTTTACAGAATCTTCGAAGCCACTGAAACTTCTTTCTTAGGCCTTTATTGTGGACATCCGTAAAGGGGTAAAGTTAGTCAATAAAGCTATTAACTGTGAGATATGATGAGTGCCTGGATCCGAGCCAAGTGCTATCAGACGATATCGAAAGGCGCCTCGTAACGACACGTCTTTACATTTGTCTCTTTGTCTGTTTTCTGTGTGAAATCTGTATGTACAATTGGACGGTAGACATGAAAACATTTTTAGAACTGTATTTTGAACACTAAGATTATCAAACAATAAAAACAAGTCCTAAAAATAATTACAATTTGATTGAAAAGTTTCAAAAGGCGAATAATTCAACTCTCAACTGATGTCAATATAGATCTAACAAATGGACTAAATTTATTACCGTGTTGACTATTCTAACAATAACAAAAACTTATTGGACTACCGGTTATTGGACAGAGAACAATATGTATATGTTATATTATTGTTCAGAATTTCGTTTCAAGTTAAGCAATAACGGAGGCACGTGCGCGCTACTTACCGCCAGTTAATAGTTCTACAGAATTCCTAAATTAATGACCTAATGCTTAAAGTTGCTCGGCTTCCAATCGAATGGCTCGTAATGAATCGAATAATCGTTTGGCATCGAAATCGATTTGGGAACTTGTTAGCAATTTGCTCAGGATCAAATAGATCGATTGGATGATTTTAGCAATTTGTGTTTTGATAATCGCTCGCTACTCGCTTTGGGAATCTCTTTTGCACTTTAATGGCAGTATAATGGAGGTCAGGTTAGCCGCTAAACAACAATTAACTTTACCAAATGAGGACGCAGTCAAATAATTCGAATGTAGTTTCGAAATACAAGTGAACATATAATGTGAATACAGCTTCGTACCAATTTAATATTTTATGTCACCTAAATCCTAATACTAAACTCAGTGGGAAACTCGCTGGTATTTTATTCGTGTTTTTCAATAAAATCTACCTGCTTCTTAATAAGTGCGGCTGATACACCCACAGCTGTTTTAAATTGAAAAGCTGTTTACAATAAATGTCTTCGTTATTATCATACAAATCGATATATTCTCACTTAAAAATTATACACAAATGAATAATTCATGCGGACGTTATGTTGCTAACGCAATAATACTGGCGAGATGTATTTTATGAAATTATTTATCATATAAAATAAATAAAAGTCTGAGCGTGGGACAACAAACCGTTCATCTTGAAACCGGAGCTCGGGACCTACCTTTATTTTAACATTATCGCAAAAGTGAAATAGTGTGTCCTGAGAATACTAATAAAAACAAATGGTTTTTGTTGGTTGAATTGATATTTATCGTAAGAACGCCCCCCCGCAGGCTCACAGGCAGATGTCGACGAAAAAAACAGTCGTATTTGAGCACTCCTTATGGGTTTTGGGATGCGGTTGAAACTTCTTGAATTGAGACAAATATATAATCTATTATATTGCTATCAACATTCTCAATGCTGACTCAACATGGTTTTCGTTATGTTACTCAACTAATACTATAAAAAGCTCGATTTTTAACTATAAAATCTCTTTTACAGATACCCATAAAACAGCATCGCAACATTTACCGCTGTAACTGAAATGTAAGTTTATTCCAATTAAATAACCTTTTAGCAAGTAAAACAAACGAGTGAAATAAAATAATGAAGTCTCAAAGTCATTAGTGCTCGGGTGGCAGGTTCGATTCGCGGAAATTATCGACGTAAATTAATACACCGTAGTTACGTGGAATACTTCAATTTGCATACAGATTAATTTTCACAAAACTAATAGGATTCTGTATTACTACGGCAACTCGATTGTGCATTCCATTAAAAATATATTACTATTAAAACTTTATAGATGAATCCATTGAACAATTGTTTAGTTTACATATGAGTATTAGTTGTTAAAGTATACGTTCTAAAAATATAATATGACCTACTAATATGACCATTGGCCCCAAGGTAAACGCCTCCTCCATATTTTTTTCATTTCTCTTTGTCTTCACCAATATTCATGCACTCGCTTATTCTATTTTATCATCTGTCCTTTTTTCTTTTGTCGTTCTATACATCTCCTTCCAGCAGGTCCATTTCATTTAGTTGTTTCGAGGGTCCACATTTTTACCGCGCTCTAGAAATATATCTGCCCATTTACAGTTAAGCTTTAGTTTATATATAACATAGTTTAGCAAAATACTAATTTTATTGTTTGTAGGGTGAAGAATGTGAAAGTAACTAGAAATAATATATTTTTATATTACTGATTCCATTCTCAACTAATAAAGCAGTATATATGTAAGCGGTCTTTTGTTTTCACAATTATATCAAGATATTCTATAAACATATTTCAGTAAATTAAAATCTATAAATATTATTTTGGTGCACTAAATGTATTCGAGAAATACCTAGTAGAGGCGCGCTCTCGTCTTCATCGACATTAAATTCTTAATTACCGAGACGATACTTACATCAAACACACCGAAAATTTATGTTATTACTTTATTAATGGTTACTCATATTTTAAGCTATTTTTCAAGTTTTAGTGACATTTACGAAACATTAACATATTATGTTTATTTAATGTCCTGTAATACATGGAATTAAAATTAAAATTAAAAAAAAACAGACATTTTCTACTGTGTTTGTACAAATTTCATCTTAAACGGTCGGCAACGCACTCGCGAGCCCTCTGGCATAGAGAGTGTCCATGGGCGGCGGTATCACTTAACATCAGGTGAGGCTCCTGCCCGTTTGCCCCCTGTTCTATAAGAAATAAAATAAACCGTTTTAGAAATGAAAGAGCAAACAAATGCATCTAAATACAATTTATTCAAATGTTTTAACGTATCGGGTTGTAAAGGCTTTATAGGACGAAGCTTCGAAATGTTCCTTTTAAATTGAAATTTCAATTGCAAAAGACAAAATATTAAAATCAATACCGTGAAAGCAATTCATCTTGGGAAGAGTCGTAAGCAATGTCTTGGGAAATCACGTGAGGGAAACCGAAGGGAACGAGGGCTGAAGGGAGGGGAATCCCCTCACCGATGCATCGGTTTTTGCTATTTCATTATTTTGGCGATGTCACCTTAATTATATTTATGGGTTGTCTTTAAACCAGATACCTAATTTATTAATATTAATTCGACTTAGGGTCCTTCAAGAAAAGAAAAAAATATATGTATTTATAAAACACCGCGCGTTTATAAGACCAGATTTTTGATAACTCTACCAATCATAGTTACAAATGACACAGAAACATACTGTACTCAAAGATGTTGTATCTTTATAGAATGGTGTATTATTAGCTATTAATAAAAATTAAACGGCAGCTGTTGTTTAAGAGTACTCTTGTCAAATGTCAACGTTTTTAGAGTTTTCCGTTCGCGTTGTCCACAAATGATTGAACTATTGTACGATTTAGCATTATAGGCCAATCTCAATTTCCCAGTAAGTAATGATATAACCAAATTGATTGAAACGCATTTGGAGATGATACTTGTCAAGTAAAGCTATTAAAACTTGTATCAGCGGAGGGCTAAGTCAATTTGAGTTGAGAGTGCCCACTCGCAGACACTTGCCGACTTACCAGCTAATTGGCTAAGTTTACACGCCCACAAACTATTCTCGAGTCGTCGATTTACGCGGTGTCTTAAAATATTTTTCACTTTGTTGTCTATTAAGAAAGAGCTGAAGAATCTTAGCATTTTGATTCTGTGTTTCACAATAACAAATATAATACTACTAAATACAAATATGCTATTCTAGTTTGTAACAAGATGATAGCAAAGAAAGATATTTTTCGGAAAATTAGATAGTTACCAACCTCACGTGAAGCCATTAGTTAAATAGTACGAGGTAAATAAGTGTTACAAAAATCCCAGCCATAAATGGATTAACGCAGTCCCTCATAAAAATTACGAATAGCATTAAGAACCGCACTCAAAACTAATAAAAAATTAACTAATTAGTATCAGGGATCCCTCGACACGAAAATCCACTTGTTACCGTGATTTTTAATTAAAACTGTCATATCCGGGTGAATTTCAACGAAACAGGTTCATATAGTGCATAATCAATTACATTAACCGGGCGAGCCGGGCAAGCCGGGCGGGCGGGAGCCGGGTGACAATTTATGCTGTAATTAAACCGGTTATCGCAACGATACGCTATGACTATGTTTCATTATTTTAAGATTCTAAAACATCTAATTTTATCGTCGTTAAGAAATATGTGATTTTCGCAACGAAATGCGGCTAAAACTAACAAAAATTAAGAAAGTAAGCAAACTTTCAAGACATTTAAAATATTCAGTTTTATTTTGTATAGGAAATACGTAAAGAAATAATCGTCTTAATCTTGACTATACTTGTCTATCTTATTTCCTTTTAAGTATAAAATTCTCATCCTTTTAATTGGAGAAAAACAATTTAGTAGTCATTTATTAAATTTCGAAACGAGTGAATGAATTAAAGTTTAAAAGCAAATCTCGTGCAAACCGCGTAGCATGATCATAGACAATAGACCGGGACGGACACAAATTAGGGACTGGACAATGGTCTGGGCAGAAGGGAAACGATTTATTACTCTAATTCGGCTTCGTGTTACAGATGTTTAATCGTTATACCGATTGGCCGATAGAATTTAATATTATAAATGGCGCAGGGGCTTCGTATAGCATTGTGATAAACAAAAAAGATAGGCGTTTGACAAGTGTACTCTCCAATAGGCCTCATCACTCATAACATCAAGTGGGCCAAACGTCTGCCTAGTTCTTTTAATAACAAATATAATTTAGGAATTTTTAAAACTAGTATAATATGTATAAATAAACAATTTTATGTTTTTGTTAAAAAAAATATAGATTTAACTAGCGGATCCGACAGACGTTGTCCTGTCTATACGTCTTTAATTTGAAAATTTCAAACTTTTTTTAATAAGCTAAAACATTCTGGACCATTTTGATGAAAATTATTATTCAAATGTTATGACAATATCTAACGATCCAGCACATGGTCTACAATAACACAATGATAACAAAACTTTTTTTTAATTTGATCGCAGCGCTAACTGTCGGGACAGACTAAAATTAAAATTCGAATATTATTTAAAATTTGACACTGCGATGGTAGCGCCGTCTGTCGGATCCAATGTAAAACATTCCAAAATCAACAACTACTAATTAATTAAAAAAAACATTGTCCAGCGGACAAAATTGTGAATCTAAACCATTCTCGAATCTCCACGAACACACACAAAAAATTTCATCAAAATTGGTCCAGTCGTTTAGGAGGAGTTCAGTCACATACACACGCACACAAGAAATATATATATTAAGATTAGTTCCTATACTATACATGACGCTAGTTGTAATGATGAAATAATAACTATATATGATATATAGATGAAATAATAATAACTTGTATTTTATGTTCAGCGACTTTTCTATAATCATGTTTAATTCCAGATTTATCTCTTTCTTAAGTTTGACGATGTTAACAAAAAAACTAATGTTAGTATAGAATTTCGCGATAAATCATATGGTCGAAGTGAGCTGAGAACTCGAGGTATTTGTTGAATCAGTTGGTATCAGATGCAGCGTGGCGTCTCGGTAAACAAGGAGACAGTCAAACATACTATGTACACTGTCATCCTGTATATACACTGGACATTATTTACACGGTGCTTTGGTAGATTAATCGTCTGCATTCATAGATAGCTGTTGCATATAACTTAATAATAAATTTACCCTTTGCTGTTAGGTACTACATATAAATTTTAATGTGCATTGAGGTCCAAGACCAAGCAAGTCCCATGCCTTTATTAGTAGTACTAGCTTCCGCCCGCGTTGTTTTCCCGTATTATGATTTGAGACCTTTTCAATGTAAGTAAATATTTAAGTCAATCCACGCGGCTAGGAACATCATTTTGTTATATGTAATATTTTTCTACTAGCCCTCTTCTGTTATCGGACTACACAAACTACGCAATAAGAGATACTGTTAGATAATACTTTATAATACTTAGAACATGAAAAAGTATTTCTCGTTAACGAACATTCACTTAGTAATAAATTTCGATTGACATTTCATTTCTATTTATCATAAACACTTATTAAGTATAAGCCATAAATATTAAATACAAATAGTTTCTCGTGTATTTTAAGGCGACAATAAATTTTGGTTTAGGTATTACTAAACAATAAAATATGGCCGGCGGAGCTGGCACATTAAACGAAACCTGTCTGTATTTAGTTTTTCTGTTTAAGTTTTGCTTTAAAATATTTAATAATTACAATTCAAAATGTTGATTAATAATCACGGAAATGGAATTAAAACACTGTACACTGTAAAAGGATAAAAATATATATTTCTGTATCTGTTCCATGATCATTTGTAAATCTAATAGGCAAGTAGGTGATTAGCCTTCTATGCCACTACGTCGACTTTTTCAGTCTAAGGCAAGCCTGTTTGATCACGATCCCTTCACCGATGTTTGAACTTTCACTCCTGTTAAATGCCCGTATAGAAATAATTTTTGCACAGCCGTGGATCGAACCTATGACCCCAGGGATAAGAGAGCTGAACCACTAGGGCAACACTGCTCTATTTATATGTACCCAAGTAAAAATAATTCCATTTCATATACATGACCCATGAAATCGTCTTTATTATTAAAATAATCCAGCTAACCTGTATTATTTAAACATCGGCTTAAGACTAACTACGGCAAGTAAATAAATTCTGTCATTCAAATAACAAATGATTTTAATTAATAATATTTTTTACATTTATATCAGTGTACTTATATTATTCAATAGGCAACCAATTACATCTGTTTGTCAACATGACTTATCTGTCTCGCTCGAATAATAAACCTGCATTACGAGACAATATAATTCATGTCTCCTATTAAAACAGCGTATAAATCAAGTCAAGAGCTTATTAACATTACACTATTTGTTACTTGCTAAAATATTTAAATCTTGAATTACTTTACTGTTTTGAGTGCTTGGAATGCTATGGATGCTATGGAATTTCGCTTGGCCTTCACAACAGCTCGATTTTGACTTTGGGATTTTTAATACCACTATTAGAAGTGTTAATTTTCTAATTTTGTCCCTCAACAAGTAATTTATAGCTACTAAGACAGAATTGTTACTAACTCTAAAACTACATGTCGACAGAATCTGAAATAAATAAATTATTATAATTATATCTCTATATATACCTAGCGATCTGATGTCTTGTTAATTTTAAGACACAAAATGCTTGTATATTTCTACAACCTTAAAATTATGCTTACTTACTAACTTACTACATTAAGTAACGCTATGACAAACGATTATATTAAATGTATTTAATATTAAGAGTAAGTAAGTAACATTATACATTTTAGTTTATCCATATTTGTAGCCGACTTAAAAAAAACTGAAAGAAAAAATTATATATACATTCGTATTAAGTATGTAATTGTAAAATGTATTTTTTCGCATTTTCAACTCCTCCATCTGTGGAACAATGTGATCGAGTTATCAAATGATTTATATTTGCAGCATATGGCTCCCAAGGACGAGGACGAGGAAGGATTGCCCATTCCGATTAACACTTTCTAGTATTTAAACTGATATGTCTCAAGAAAATTCCAGTTGATTATAAGTCGATGGCTCATTAACTAATATGAATAAATTAAACTATTTTAGATTAATCATGGATACAAACAAAAAATGTTAATTACGTTTTGGAGTATATATTCTTGTTAAAAAGGAATTTATTATTAATCAACCAGTAGTCAATTTACAAAAACTCTATTTTAAAGATAAATTATATCACATATCTACTGATTAGCTTTAAAGTCCACAGTGGCCGCCTTTTGAGGATAACAAAATATATAAAAAATATGTATATTTAACGAATATATATACATAACATGCATAGAGAGCGCATCTTTAACGAAATAAAACATTTGAAATATTTTATTTAAAAAAATGTTTAACTTCGAATTTGTTTTCTTTAATATGGAGATTAGTGCCAACTTCGTTATTCTTGGCTTTGCGGTTCATCAATCTTAATTTAATGAGATGTGTGATAGTGATGCGTGGACATGGAAAAATAGTGCTCGGTATTCGGCATTCCAATTAACGAATGGTAGAGGCACGAACGCCGCTTAATCGATTGAAACTGTCACGAACTCCGCGACACTCGGCCAAAGTTAACTTTAATCACTTTTAAATTGTGCGATTTCACGTTTTATTCCCACCAGAGCTGTAAGATAAGTAAGCGTGTATTTAACTGTTCAAATGATAGTTTTGTATAAATATGCCGGAATAATAGAGATACTTTAGTTACTTCTACTTTACCTCCTTCGTTAGCATGGAATTATTTAAAAAAAAACTGATCAATTTCTATTTTTAATATAACCTTATCTTTCAATCAACAAAAACTTATTGTTCTTAATTGTCATTGAAAACATTTGCAGAAAATATTTTAGAATATTATCTGTAAAATACAAAAACTTTAACATATAGATAGAGACAACTCCCTTTTTTTTTCAAACTATCAGTTTTATAACAATTACAATGTTTAGCGGCATTTCGCTGCATGAACAGCAGTCTTTAAAAGCTGGACAAGACGTGGGTGGGCTTCAACACAACAGCCTCTCAGTCGTTTTTCGTTGGCCCACCGGGAACCAGAACAAACCGTCTCCTTACTGAAATAACAAATAGCACAATAATTAACGAACTGCCATTTTTCTATAACAAATATATTTATTTTTATTATATCTCGGGGACATTACCCAAATACTTAATAAAATATGTAATAGTTACAAACCCCGAGATTTTAAATACATATATGTCACAATTGGGTTTCACACTGAACGAGAGAAGCACGAAATGAATCCAAAATAGCCTAAAGGGTTTAGCGCAGCGATTTCTTTCTGCTCATACCACTTAACCAGTTAAAGACATTACAATATCAAACGTGTTTTTTTCAATTGCAAATCAGGATCGCATTACTATTCTCTGCGAGCTCAAAGCGTACGTCTTAATAAATTACAAATCAACATGCAATCGTTTCTGCGTCACATCACGTTTGTGTACGATGTATCGAATAATAATCGAGTTACCGTCATTTACAAAGTGAATAATTCAATCGAGAACAAATAACCAGGATCTCGGGACCCCTCTGAATACTAGACAATGCTATTTGTTTCGGAAATCGCTACATAGCAGAACAAATTAGGGTTCTTACTTAATTGGTGGGACGCAGTCATTGAGTCATTAATGTTTTACAAGACTAGTTAAGTATCGCAAAAGGGATCGATATACTGTATACAGTGTCTTTAATAAGTATCTGAATTACTTTTCTTAACAACTCTTTGTGTGAGAATACACTAAAATACTAGATGATTGATATAAATTAAAAAACACGGCTTTAAAAATAGCAGTCTCTGGCATCAACTATAAGTTACTTCAAAATTTATTTCTTAATCTGTAACGAGCTGATATTAAACACATGGTGCTGTTTTTAAAAATTGACATCGCGACAGGAAAATAGAAAAAAATAATTCTGAGAACTAGTAGCGGCCAAGTGAGATATTTGTAGTGATAATATTAGTCGGCTGTTTCCGTGAAACTCTTCTGAGAGAGGTCGCTGCTGACATATTAATTACTAATTGAGGGAGATATCTTTCACGTGGCAACACTAAAGGATATTGTCTTTTGTGTCAACAATACGGACATATAATTGTTACTTATTTGATTGTCATCACATTAAAATATATTGTTGTGTGCTTTCTCAACTATCAAAGTCATATTACAAAAGTTAAATGGTCAGTATATAAAAAACTATCCCCACAAATTGTTTTGCACTGACTTAATTAACCCAAATACACATAATTTAATTTAATTGCCCGTAACCTGCCTTTAAACCGAAAAACTTAAAAAAATCTTATACTTCGTCTACCTAGAAATTGAATTGTTAAAGTGGACATCGCTTTCACGGCTCAAGGAAGCGATTCATCACAATTGGCAGGTAAATTGTTTACTTAAGGGACAATTTGAGTTAAAAGCCCATGCCAAATTGTATAAAAGAGGCACCCAGCTTAGCGTCGGTCGTGCCTTATCGCCATCCCATGAAATTGACTTTGTCACTGCCCATAAATCTTCCCACCGAAATGTAAAAATATGGCATCCCACTGACGCGTTCGAATACATTCAACGGGTGTTTACACAACAGGCCAGGCTCACAATAAACGAAAACTTTTTTGCAATTTCTTTAGGAAGCTTCATGTGGCGATCGCATTGTTATCGCTATTTAGTTGTCAAAACTTTACTACGAACTGAATAAAGGCACTTATTTTGCATGGAATGATTTAATACGAGATATGGCACGGACGAACCATTATCGTGAAAATATGACGTTTTTAGCAGAGTCGAATTAATTTCTAGCGCACTCAGCGCTTCCTTTATAGCGCTGGAGGGCTGCCAATAAAATAAGTTTAAGGCGAACTTTCTGCGATAGCTCGTGGGCCATAACTCTTGCCCCTGGATGGCAATAAATGTCATCGAGAACGCACTACGTAGCACTATCAATCCGGTTTTGCATGTTATCGAGTGTCTCCATCTGGCGGCCATTTTTGCGTTGGCGTCGCGCGCCAGAAACTGTGTTACCACATGAAAAAACAAAAAACATGAGGGATGTCTACATAAAAAAGCAGTGGCGTATGGCGCGCGTTGGACGATGTGGTTTAGTTTGTTTAAGGTTATTTATGTGGTGGGCTCGTGCGAGGAAGTAATTACCCGTGTTATTAGTATTATTTGCGGCTTATTTTAGACACCCGGCGTTGGCGGGGCTTGTGGTATACAGTTTCAATAAAACATGTCTCGAATAACACAGATGACGCCTCGTTTACAATTTTCTTCTTTAGCCAAAAATAAAGAGAAATGTGATGTGTTAAGAAACCCCTATCAAATAACAAAGTTGGGGGTTGGAGACATTTACGCCTCTTAAATGTTCATATTTTATAAGCTAAGAATTAGTTTTATTTTTTAAACACTAAGTATTTGACTAATTAAAGCATTACTAAGTACAGAATAAAGTAAATACATTTCATTATACATTGTACCTAAAGCTACAAATTACGTCGACGCAGTTCGTGTTGTAATCTCTATTTCTACACCAAGTTGGAATTGTTAAAGTTTTATTGTTGTTTACCGATTGGGTCTCGATCTAAAGCCGATCTAGTTTTTTATTAAAAGCCATTCGATTCAATCGGAAACTAGACACTAAACAAGGCTTTGCTCGTTGAGTTATAGTTTAAAAAATATCAACCTTAGAAAAGTCAGTTTCTATTTTTTTCTAAATGGTTTGAATAATTTCATAAAATTATATCTATGTTCTCGTCAATATAAAAAGCAAATATGATATTTTATTGATATTACTAAGTTTGTTTTAACAGGAAAATATCATTTAACAACGTATCAGAAAATCCTTGTATAATTAAAAATATTATTGCTTATCCAATGAAACAATAAAAACTATTTCTATGTAAATTTTTATTATTTACATACATTCGTGATATACATGTGTTCGTGACTTAGTAATTTAGTTAACGATTCGTGTGACATTTACATAAACAAACAGATCTTCAAATCTGGGCGTCACCTCTCTAGAAATTAATTGTCATCGTTGTTTCTTACCCCTACCATTTGATACCAACACTTAAAGTTGCTTAAAATTTTTCAAATATTATGTACCTTTTGTGAACATTACAGGTTATTACAACATTACGATGACATTACATAAGGCATTAGTATCTTCCAATTTAAACTTGGTACTCATGATTTATTTATTTTCTAGTCACATTTCTGTATCTGTTTACAAGTAGGTGATCATCCTTCCGTGCCGTCACACCAGTCTACTTTTTGGGTGTAAGCTGTGCCCTGTTTCCTCAAAATGATTTCCATCAGCGTGCGAGCGCGTGTTAAATTCGCAAATAAAGTGAGAGTCTATTGATGCACAGCCGAAGTTTAGAACAACAACCAGACGAGATTCGCACATTAAAATAGGCTACGCTCTAAAACTCACAAATAAGGATAAAAAGCCAGTGACACAAACGCACGTTGAGATCATGTAGTAAGGGGATAACATTAGTCATGAAAATATATTGTTTTATTGGTGCCCGCATCCTCTTGGGACAAAAAATAACTCTGTTTGTGTTCTGCGGGGATCGTGTCGTGGCTGACAACCCTTTTAGATTGACATATTTACATACAGACGTACATTTATTTAATATGGAGTTATTTTGACTTAAATACCTTTAAATAGCAAAGTCACCATGAATACTTTATTGTCTAAATTAAAATCCCCACAGATTTGATAAATGAAATAATTTTTATTATAAATGTCTTATGGTGAAATACTTTATATTCAATATGCATCATGTAGTATACTCATATCTACGTGTTGTTAGTACTAAATAATACACAAAGGAAGATGCAATTACAGATTTATTTTATAGCGTAATAAATAATAAACAAAATCCCATTACAAGTTAAAATAGGCATTAATCTATTAAACGTTCCATAAACCTTCGTTCAGTCGTATTTGTTCTTTGAAACTTAATGGACCGGAAGAGTTGCACCGTAGAGACGTGTGAAATTGTGTGAAAACTCCTCGATTCCGGCTTTTCATTTTAATCACGTCTAATTAGGTGCCAATTGGCTGTTCGTATGAGGTAAAGGAAATTATTATTTTTTTCATAATACAAGTCTTGTAAGTAAGTGGACTTGATTATAAATGAAATGCACAAATTTACCTACCTAAGTCCGAATTGCGCTTAAAGGAAGTCTAGCACCTTCTAATTCTACACATTATTTACGTATTACCCTTACTGCCACAATTTATACGTCTGCATCGTTCAGCATTTTCGACACTACAATTTTTTCCCTGGGACCTCCGGGTTATCCTACATACACATCACAACTTTATTTGTAATAGGTTTCATTACAATTACATATTCTGTGCTCACAGCCGTAATTTTCCTTAAATGGGTGAGCCAGTCGCGAACCGCAAGTGAGTTCGCATCGCTGAACGTACATGGGCGTTTAGCGCATGAGCACACGCCACAATAAATGCCTTACTATTTTGATGTCTCATCAGTGAATATGCATTTTTGAACTCGCAAAGTTAATCATATGAAAAATTCTTTGCTGCTCAAAAACTACGCTATATAATTTAAAATAATAATTTCTGTGACTGAACTTTTGATATTAATGGTAATAAAGAAAAGTAAAACATCAGTGTTGGCCTAGTTACTTCAGCGTGTGATTCTCATCTCTAAGGTCCTGGACTTTCTGGCTATGTGATCATTCGCTCGAACGGTGGAAGAAAGCGACGTGTGGAATCCAGCTTCCCTTAGACTTAAAAGTCAACGGCGTATGTCAAGCACGGGAGCTGATCACCTACTAGCCTGAGATTGAAAACCATGAAGAAGAAAAACACTTTTTTAACGGATTATAGATATGTATTTATATTTAAACTTATAATTATTTGTACATAATTTTAAATTTAAACCGACGTTTCGCGTGCTTTACAGCGTGCGTGGTCACGGTGACTGAAGACAAAGGTGTTAAATGTCAAAAAGTATTACAGCTGCAGAAAAATGTTGTGTTATCTGTATTTATTTCCCCGGAGTTGGTATCGACTAAAAGATGTAGGGTTTTTGCAGAAATTGCTCACGGTGTCCTCCATTTTCGCGGGTTGTTTATTTTGAGATTTTAATTTGGATATTATTGGATCCCAGGTGTTTGATAATTTTAGGCCGTCCTCTCTATTGAAATTGGCGTGTTTTTTGATTTCAATGGCTTCGCGTACCAATCTTGGGAAGAATCTTTTTTCTTTCGCAAGTACTTTCGGTTGGTCAAAGCGTATGTAGTGATTAGGCCTATCTAGTGTGTGTTCACAGACTGCTGATTTTGTGTGTCGTCTATGTCTTATGTCCGCGATGTGTTCCTTGAGTCTGCTGGACATATTGCGTTTAGTTTGCCCTATGTAAGACAGGCCACAGTCGCAATCCAGTTTGTATATACCTGCATCTTGCAATGGGGTGTTACTTTTGATTGGTCTTAGGAATTGCTGAATCTTCTTGTGCGGCTTGAAAATTGTATTAATGGAAGCTCGTTTTAGGACCCGGCTAATTCTATCTGTAACTCCCTTCACATATGGCAGGTAAGCTGGCTGGCGAGGAACTGTTTGTGTCTTGTTTTTGTTTCTGTGATGCAGCCGGGGGATGCGCAACTTGTTTCGGTGTAGCACCTGTTTGACATGCTGTAGTTCCTCCTTGAGGTGGGCCGCATCACAAAGACGTTGGGCTCTCTGAAACAAACATTTACCGACAGAGAGCAGTTGTGACGGGTGGTGGTGGGATTCACCATTGAGGTACCTATCTGTGTGGGTTGCCTTTCTGTGTATTGTGTGACCTAGTGTGCCATCTGCTTTGCGTATAATTAAAATGTCTAAAAAGGGCAGACAGTTGTTGTTTTCTTTTTCAACAGTAAATTTAATGTTCTTGTGTATTGAATTTAAATGCGCTAGAAATGTAGATATTTTGTCATTGGGAACCATGAAGAAGATACAGAAATCTGAGGCCCAAACCTCATAAGGTTGTAGTGCCACTAGATTTTTTAAATTAATATAGAATTTATCTCAAATAATAGTATATATTTTTATTATATCTTTTTAATAAAAAAAATGTAACTTGTCAATGTCTATAAAGTAATAAACAAACGGATAATCGGATTATAAATAGCAATAAATAAAAATCCAATTATAATTTGCATAAAACAGAAATAATTGCTTGCCACTATATAAATAAAATACTCAATTTTGAATATGATAATACGATCATTTAATAATATTTATGGTTTACGGTGTAAGAATTATTAATGTATGATAATTTAAAAGTAATAAAGTGTAGAGCAGGTTTTATCAATGAGACATAGAAAGTGCCTTCTCAATGATAATTTATCATCTATGTTTATTTCTGTCTAATAGCCTAAAAATTTAATACTTTACTTTATTTGAATGTTCTTGTCTGCAGCTTACTGCAGTCAGATATCAGTTTAAGAAAAGTTCACCACTACTTTAATATGAGAACAATTAAAGTTAAATTAATAGATATAGTAATTTAATGATTGAACGGAATTTTAATAACAAACGTCTACCCTAGGCTTCACTGAACACAAAAAAAGAGTCTACAGCTTCTCATTTAAACAGATAAAGTAAGGAAACGAGCCAACCACTGAAGTGTGCTAGATTTTATTTCTGCCAAACCATTTCGAACTCTCACTAATTAATAGATAATCGCCAAATCATAACGAACATCGCAAACCAACATTTTGCTAATGCTGAATTATTCATAACTAATACGAACCCCCAGTTTGGTTATTCGTTTTCATTGTAATAAAATACGCGCCCGTGCGCCCAGTGGTCGGTTCTATCGACTAATAATACAAATTATTAAAATCGTATTTTTTAGAAACTGTATTTAGGTGTAGCAAACTAATTTGTATACGCAACGCTACATCACAAAGACTATCGAATACTGACTTGTACTAGCTAGGCTGTTTCTTTCTACCCACTCAGGTTTTCTTAGTTTTTTAAATCGCGCGGCAATTACCTAAATCGTGCCATTACGCCCCGACAGTTTAGCTAGACTAATTGTGAAGAGACACTATTAAAACTATTTACATACATACTACATAAAGACTATTAAGGTTACTAAAGTTATACTTACGTGATTTGATGTAGCTGGCTTTTAGTGAAATAATTATTTTGGTCCCTCAATCTAACCGAACGATCTCGATCAATGTAATATCAGTTATTGCATTATATATATTGATGCTGCATCTTATTTGCGGTCCTTAGTAATATCATAAATGGAAAAGCAATTAGATATTTTTTTACCTTAAAATAAACTTTATTCTATGTAAACGAAGTCGTGGGCATCGACTAGTCAGGGTATAATTTCTTCGTTAAAGGTAATAGACTCATTTAAAGCCATTAATGTGACGCACCGGTGACGCACGTCCTCCTAGATGGTCTAATATAACCACAATGTCATTGGAAATTCATTAATATTCCCCACAGAGCACTATTTATAAATTACTACAATCCTACTGCAGTACTGGACTCTTTTCAATGAGTATAAATATATATTAATTTTTATATACAATCAGTCAAAGTTAAAGTCAAAAATCATTTATTCATATATGTAGGTAATAATGTACAATTACGAATGTCAAAAAAATAAAAATATACTATTAAAAGGTGTTACGAATATTTTTTATATAACATAGTACGTCCATGTGTTAAAAACGTAAAATATGAAAATAACTTAAAAATCCGCAGAATACTTTGAGGTCTCTTCCTGCTTAAAATAGATCCTGGCAAGTTATGAAAGTATTGTATAACTTGTATGTGTATTCATTGCATTTGAATATGTATTCGCATATACAATAATTTTTTTATTTTATGTTATTGCACTGTAAACAACGATAGAAGTACTGTACAGTCTTGTAAAAGCAAAAGTATTATAAAACTACTTCCAATAGTAGATTTGATAGTAGGTTATATACCTATTATTATTTCCTTTGTTCTTTGTTATCGAACAACATGTTTATATGCCTGGTAAATCCGTCCCTGTGCTAAACAATTCGCTAATACAACGGATGTCATAATACTAAATATATTATGCAAATCTCCGACACGGAATGTGACTGACATGCCTCACGCCATTCAACTACATTAGCCTAAACATTGATCATTTGTATTCAAACTAAATCATGCATCGTTTTACCAAATGATTTTATAATAATTTGTTACTAAATTCGTATTGATATATAAACAAAAAATCTTACACTGCAAATACATCCAATTTCAAGTGAAAACCATACTTAATATACAGATTAACAAACAATTTATACCAAATATAATCTGTGGTTAATTTTACCTCAGGAATAATGTGACATGTCGTCTGACGTATGAAAAACGAATAATCGAATGGAACGTGAGTCGTAAACATTCGATATAGCGATGTATCGATTACTATCGCAGACGCCTCGCTCTGTCTTCTGTCTCCTCTCCTGCTGTGATGCCCTCCGATCTGTTTACATGCGATGCTTGCACGATTTTAAAAGATTATATTGGTATATGTATATATTTTAAGGGCTTTTCTTAAACACACGGGGACCCTTTTAAGTCTTATTTATAATATTATGTGCATTTCAAAAGTTCTATTTAAAATACCCTTGTACATACATTGTATTGAATACAATTATTGTTATGTCAAGCAGAAGGATTAACTAGTCTTCTTAGATAACTTCAAACTTTAATATCTACTCTTACTACTCTCTGTTGAGTTTAATACTTTAGAAATAACTACATTCTTTTAGATTGTTTTGCAGTTTGCCTACTATAAATATCAGTTGAAAAAAGTATCTGTAAGCAATCTCAAGAAGAAAACAGTTCTATATTACTGAAATACTGGATTGGTGCGTGCTATTTAAGTACAAAGCAAATAAAATTAAACGTTGCGTGTTTTTGATAAGTTTTATGAGATTGTAACGTTATTTCGGTTTTTCTATTACTGTTTTTCATTTACTGATTAAGTGTTATATTATTTGTTTTATATATATGCCTATGTAAAAAATATTTAAGAGATTGTTAAGTGATACTAGATATTTTACTCTAATTATTATAGGGAATTAAAATAAATATGAAATGAGGATACAACTGCACAATATAAAACCGTAAGTATCTATAAAAAGCCTTCTTTGACTTCTATGGTTCTTATAAACATTATATAATTTTTATCTAAGGTAAGTACAGCTTTTATTTAACAAATAAAGTAATTAGTACAAAACGTATAGACTGCCCTAGATGGCCTAAACTTGGTCATACATATTCATAACAGCGTCGTGTGTAAGCGACATTCCATCACGAAACCTGCATCCTCCATATCAGGTTACGTCTTTTAAATATCTACTTATATTAATCGTAAATTCGTTCGCTACATTATGTTACATACTAGCTAGTGCCCTGTTTTTCTTTCCCTTCAAGATTTCAAGAGAAATACCCATTTTAACTTGTAAAAACTATAACACGTTTATTTTGACTTTATCAATTCAACTTCAACAAATTGTACTTTTCGCCAATGCGTCTAAACGTTGACATAAGTTAGTTTTAGCTATGAAGTTGCGAAATTAAGACCCTGATATTCTTAGTTGGCGACGTTGTTTCTCGATTAGCACTGGAATGATTTCTACAGTTTGAGGTTGCTCAACGGATGACGAAACAATTTAAGCCACATGTAATGTACCGCAAATTACATTAATTTAATATCAAAGGTGACTCTTATACGGTACTAACTAAAATTAATCAATGTTTAAAAATAAATTGTATATACATATGTATATAGCTTATTTTTGAATCTCTACTTAACTCAGTAGTTTAATTAGTAGTAGTAATTAATTTAAGAAGCAACTATGGTTACAATAGTTTAGTAAATCCAATGTACTAAACTTTTTTTTCATTTTAGCCTTACTAGGATTGCCTAGAAGAGATCGCTTGTAAGCGATAAGGCCGCCCATTGCATCTTTTATTGTCTTGTGTTATTTGTGTTTTTTATCTTTAATGCAACGAAGTGTGCATAAATAAATTTAAATAAAATATGTACAAATAAAAGTAAATGTTATCTGGAAGTGGCCACAGATCATGACAATAGGAGGGGGAATGTGGCCAAATGGGATGGGGAGGCCTGAAGCCCATAAAGGGTTGCTCCGGCATTGGACGTATTAATCTAACATAAAATGGTCAGTTAAACTCTTAACATACTGATCCTGTGATTTATGCATCGTGATCATTTCTTACAGATGAACCTTCTGTGCCTGACACACACCGTCTACTCTTTTTGGTCTGAGGCAAGGTCCGGTTTCCTCACGATGTTTTCCTTCGCCATAAGAGCGAGTGTTAATTCCACACAGAGACAGAAAACCCATAGCTGGGCATCGAACCTACGACCCCAGGGATGACAGTCGCACGATGAAGGCACTAGACGAACACTTCTATTGATATACAAAACCTATAGCTAGCATGTTTAAATTGTCACCCTATTCTAGTTTATGTTAAAAAACATATCAATAATCTTTAATATTTTAGGCTGATATTCAATAACGATTTAAATTCGCATTCGTTTATATGATAAGCTTATATTCAACTAGTTCATATGAAATTACTTTCGATATTTCCAAATATATTACAAAATAAATATGGAAACCAATTTATGCAATATGTAAACTTTACGTCCAACTTGTAAATTGACTCAAAATCACGCATTATAAACGGATATTAACCTCAATAATAAAAAAAAACAAAAATAAGTATATAAAAAATGCCATATTTATCTCAATTTATCAATCAATATTGTTTCAATGTTCATCTTATATGTATTTATGAACAGTGTTACAATATTGTGACAAGTCGAAGATCATTGGTCAAGCTTCAGACGAGGATGTACACGATAATATCAGGTGAATAAGATGAGGCAGCCGCATTGAGACTCACGAGTATTATGTTACAACACTTTTGACTGTGTATTTATAGCTGGAAGAATCTGTTATTTAATGTTAAGTGTCAATATACTTTTACCTTTATTTTACAGAGTCCAAAAGCTATAGATACATATTGATTTACTTTGATTACATAGTAATGGTTCGGTGATAGATTGCCTATTTAAAAATATTTGTAGTAAATAAATAGTTAAAATAAAGTTGGCCTGGTGAATTCATCGTGCGACTATCATCCCTGGAGTTGTAGGTTCAATCCCCGGTTGTGCACCAAAGGACTTTTTATCTAAGTAGCTATTTAGCAATCGCTCGAACGGTAAAGGAAAATATCGTGAGATATCATCATGATAATAACAGATACAGATATCTGAGGCCCCGAGCTAAAAAGTTGCAGCGCCACATATTTTACATTTGAAATTCATAGTTAAAATGCGATAAAGCTATTAATTGAATATATTTATCCGTGTTACTTCCGGAAATGGGTTTATGTGTGATGTTAAATAGTTAATTTATATCTAACCATCACCAATAAATCTCCTATGCTGCTTTAGTGTGCTCCTATTTCAATTGCAAAAAAGCATTTTCTGAACGCACCTGAGTAAGCTTTTGCTTGAGACAGTATTGTCTGCAAACCACAAAGCATTGTAGGCCCAATATCTATCATCTAATGCCACTTAACGTCACACTGACAGACATTGGAGCTTCAACCCTTGAGCCGGCTTAAAAGTTAAGCCGATCAGAACTGATAAAAATATCCTGCGGCTCACTGTCTTCTATATGTCCACATTCTTGTTTATTACAAAGGAAATGCGAAATAGATTAACTTCATTACTCAGAAGTCTTTAAATAGTGGAATTCAATGGTGCCATGATGCTGCTAATACAAGAACATACGTTTTAGGTAGAAAATGCTATTTTTCTGTTCGATAAAAAACATAGGATTTTAATTTTTCCTTGGTATGATAACTTCCACTGTAATTTAATATAATGCACATGACTGAGAGGTAGACAAAAGTTAGATTACCTACTTTACTGGTGTTGCCCCGTGCCCTATTACGGGGATTGAAAAAACACAATTCAATACATCAGATATCGAGTGGAAGCTTTGTTCATGTTCATCATAAACATGTTCGTAAGTGTCTGTACAACTTTATTTTATTAGCGGGCCCCAGATATGTGTGGCTCTAAAAGGTTTTCTTTGTTGAATTTGAAAAAAGTTGTGTCATGAAATAAGTAGTTTAAATATTTTTTATTGATTAATAATACATTGCTAGTTTACTGTTATGGTCATCAAATACATTTTAGCTATTACAAATACTTGATTCGCAGAAGTGATGTAATTAATAGTACCTTTTTCACGCTTTCATTTAATTTGAACAACATTTTTATTATTTAAGAACATTAGCTCAGATAATAAAGATTAGCTGAAGCTGTGCCGTTCGTCTGTGATTTATGGTCTCACCCACGTCCCGGCGACATTCATAAATCTTTTGTTTTTTTTTCACCACAATGCTTTTGTCTATGGAATTTAAGTCGCATTAAGGAAGAATGCAGTGTCGTGTTATTTTTTGAATAGATTAATTATGGATTTATGAACAATTATTTATATAACAATATAATGTTCAATCTTAAACTGCATTATATGTGATACAAAATCTTAGATCTGATCTCAAAATAAAGTTATTATTTAATAATGATAGATGTTACCTCGTCATCAGTAAATCTTGATGGAATTTAAACTGTGACGTGTCGTTAATTTGTCTTCATTGAGTGAATAAAAGCGCTATCACTGTCTTATTGTAAAGTGGTGTGGGAAAGAAGTAATTTTAATCAAAAATTCAAGTTTCGCAATGGCGATAGGAACTCACATGGCGATAGGAGCATTGAATGGGGTGAAGTATGTTATTATTAATTAAAAGAAAGACTGCGATATAAGCGGCAAAAATACAATTGCTATTCACAACTATTTAATTTAATACTAGGACAGCTCGTATTTATTAGTTTGACATTTTGTACTTAAGTTTAGTATTAAAGAAGTAATTAATCTGATGCTGGTAGTATTGTTAAGATATGAAGTTGATTATTATATTGTATGTAGCCTTACCTTTCATTTAATTAAACTATTGTAACTAGATATAACTTGCGAATTCATGCAGTCGCTTCCCGTATATAACCATTTTTGTTTTACGTAGAACCTTTATATATATATTATATAGGCTATATAAGGCCGAGAAGCTAGGGAAGGGAAAAGGGAGTTTTCTTAAACTAGTGTGGTTTGTGGGGCTAGGCGTCTCCCGCCGGGCCCGTGCGACAACTACTCCGGAAATATCCTCATGATATTTATGGGCTAGCTGGAACCCGCTGACCGGCAGGACCTACGTCACATCTTGTGCTTCTTCACCTCCTGTGTAATTTTACAGACATGCGTAATATGCAGAAACGTACTAATCGTTTTTAATCATTTTTATTGTAAAAAAAATAGTAATTGTCTATATAACTGATATGAGACATGAGCGGTCTCATACTCAAAACAAAAGCCTCAATATTAAATATGTCGTCACATTTATTTATTTTCAAACCGATTAGATATTTGAGTCTTAAACAATACCATTTATACCTGTATACAATTCAATTAGACATAAACCAATTCGTGTCTTGTTTTCTATCAAAATAATCCGTCGTAATCTTCACAAACACTTCCTCAATACAGTACTGTATCGAAAGCCAGATGGTGAGACTAGCCGAGCCAATCCTTCCGTTTCTAACTAAATCTGGTTTCAATAAATATTATGTACTGCCATGACAGGGTTGCTATGATTTGTTGATACTTTCGAGTGGTGTAATGATGAAATTATTTTTAATAAACTGCTGTTTTATGAAGCTTAGTGATGATTAATGATAATATTTTAAGATTCATACGGTTAGTGTATTTTTAACGGATTAACTCGGAAAAATTGTAGCTAAACCAATTACAAGCGAGTACTTTTAATGTTTAAGTATACATTAGACAAGACAATTAAACTTGATAACTGATAAACGAGTTTAATAACGAGGTTATTCTGATTTAGTGTTTAATTAAAAACAAAGATTGCACACGTTTTTAAAAATTTACTCTACTTACCGGATTAACTACATAATTGTAATAGCTCGCAGTCATTAACCGTTTCTCTTTAAAACACATTAATAGGATTAAGAAAAAATACGATTACACATTAGCAAAATTGAGCGGTAAACAGCAAGTTAACGCATAATTTAATGTATGACATGGGCTTGTTCCTTTGTTTTCGAGCAGCCGTTAGCTGAGATGAACTCCAAGTACTGGCGAGCGGACAAGCAAATTGTTGGATTTTTTCTGTACACTTTTTACTTAGCTGAAATAAATAAGTAACTATGCTACGCACAATTATCAACATTGTTTATTAAATAGAACCTTAAAGAAAACGGTTCTAAAGTAAAATGATATATATTAGTATAACTTATTTTATACGATTATATCATGTGAAATTTATTTAATGAAAAACCATTAAGTTACATATTCTTATTAGTCATAACTTAATTACTGTAATGGACGAATAATAAGTATACTTCAAGTACCTTAATTCGCATTGTTAATCTCCTTAAACAAACCAAACAATTTCTTCTTTACCTTTAAATATTATATTTAAATTAATTGTACGCGTTAATCCGGTAACCTTCGAAACGCCGTTCACCTATTTATTATTTTATTTAAACAGGCCTCTTTTTAAGTTAAGTCTTGAGTTTGTTTGTAAATTGTGCAATAATATTGTATATAATATTGTACATCAATTATAGTTCGTAACTATTTTTTTCGCCAAAGACTCCTTTTTTCCAAAACAATCCATGGAAAGTTACTATATGTATGATGTACGGGTAACACGTAGTATTGATTCAGCACTTTACCGCGTGAGCGTCCAGAAGGTGCGTTGCGCCCACAAGCGCCCACTGTCCCATTGTAATCGTTCCAACTGCATTATGCTGAACGTCATTTGTTTAACTCTACGTACCAACAGTGGAACACCTCATGGCTTATGGTCTCCCGGTATTGTTCCTCTTAAAACACGTTAGTTTTTGTTTTCATTCCGGCTATAATTCAAAGTGAGGTACTTTAGACAGAGAATACAAAAACGCCCAACAGACCATATAATTATTCAAAAACATATAATCTATTTACGAAAAATACATAAGTTGTTTCAGACACATACTTTTAGCATTACATATAAAGCGGGTCCGTCAAATTCTCAATGTGCTTTTGGTTAAAAAAATCGATATGAATTTGGGAGATAAAAATTGTTTTTAACCTGCCGGTCTAGACTTGTGATAAAGCGGCGCCGGTCTATCAACTCACTTATCTAATGTCAACTTAGGTTTACATTTTACGGACTCTTATTACTTTATCGCACTAATTACATGTTTAATTATAAGTGTAACATTCATATTGTGCCGTACACAGTCAAATCTGTCGCGTCTTTATATCTTCAAAGACGGTGAGACGGCGTCTTAATCATTAACGGAGTAAAATAACACGATTTCCATTTTTAAACAATCAAAACCAAAAAAAAAGCAAAACAATTAAATCATCTTGTAACAAAGAGTTACATTGTTTCTACATTTAATCTATATAAATAACATTATTTCCATATCTTGCAAAAGCATCGACATGGTGTGGATGAGTATTTCCAACGTCTTTTAAAACCGAACAATTTCAATTATTTTCAGAGAAGTAATAATTGTTGGTTACGTTAATAAATTAGTTAAACCAATTTTCCTGTGACATCAACTAAGAGTTTATTGGTGCGTAAATAACCCCTCTTGTTGAAATATGACAGATGATACGCTGGCTATAAACAATAGAAGCGATAGCGCAGATAAAGCGCTGATTTATTGAACCCGCGCAGAACTAAATCAATTACGTGAACGATGACCGATATTGGGTGATAATTAATAATTTCATTTGTTGGATTATTTTTCACTAGATTTATTTCTTTTAAGTTAATATTAAAATGAAGAGCAATTTAAATTTACAAAATCTTTACAGCAAATCTCGGTAATCATTCAGTAACAGTTGCTTGAGTTAGCTTGGCCGCTTTTTAATCAGTATAATTCGGAAATCACAACTGTCGAGGAGCCTTTCGTTTAATAGAGCCTTCTCTTTATTTCGGTGATAGGGAAGTGAGATCAAAAATGAATTCTATTTGATCGACCCTCGAGATAAAGTGAAGCGGCTCCGCAAACTTTAATCGATTTTTCCATTTGCAATTACGATTCCCAATCTCCTATTTAATGAAATTTTTACATTTACCGAACACTCTTCACTGATTTTGTGAAAACTCTCTTCACAGTAATGCAATGTACACACTAATTTCCGTCACGAAGAAAACGCCGCTGTTCGCGTAAATTAAATCCGGATATGGTGGAGAGGGACTTAATAAAACGTTTCGCGTCGATAATTTGGAAATGTTTCCCTAATTTAGAATCAGAGATTGGAAATTGGATGCTCTAAGGTACTAGATATCTACTAAACACATTGAGTACTGTAAGAAGTTAGTGAATAATTGCACAATTTAAAAGTTGGTAGAAAACATTCTCCTACCCTAATTTTAATCATAAATCATAATAAATGAACTATTGTATGATACGGTATTTAAGATTAGATTAATTTGGATAAGTTCTAATCTATCCATAATATTATATTAGGCCTCAGGCTAGAGGCAATCTCTAATAGGTTTCTCTAAAAGTGGAACTAAATTTAAAATATATTATGTTTGAGACTAATGTTAAAAAATTTCTTTGAATTAAGCGAATATCTTAGTTTCAATAAGTCATCAATTAGTGGTGTTTGAAACACCATGGTTGCTTAGTTGATCCATAAGATAGTCCTCTGTCCTAGCACAAGTAGCGCCATCTATATGTGTAGTAAACTTGCAGTGTCCCCACGCCACGCTCCTCGCGCGCTAGCGCCCTTCTCATTCACTCATTCGCCATTGGCGTTTCGTGATTCGACGAAACAAATTCAGTCCCACTCCGCGCGTCGCGGTGTAGTGTCGTGTACTTGTTAATTTTTTATTGCGCCGAAAGCATTGTTTGAAAAACACGCTCAGCTGATCTATGACATAACTACATATTTCTATAGTGCTGCAGCTATATCAAACATAGGAATCTGAACAGATTTTTCTCGTGTAAAACCTTCAAGGACTGCAATTTTCTAAAATTAAAATTATAGCGTCGCGGAGAAGCGACCTAACCGTGTGACTGGATCCTGTGAATCGATACTTTTAAATGATAACATGGATTTAATTATGTGTTTTAGAAGACGATGTGATTAGTGTGCAACTGTGAATTGTGTTGTATCTTGGGTTTTGTTCCGATTTTTGCTGAAAGAGGTAAGTTATCGTATTGATTTGACGTAGGTATACCTGTGGCTTGATAACGCGCTAGGATTTGTTTTGAGGCGATAAGTGTAAACGCGATAACCGCACAGACAATAAGGTACGATTGAATATCTTAATAAATTTTGTGTCGATGTTACTTCTAGTCATGAGGTTCATCATAAATAGTAACCACATTTAAAATAAATGTAAAACAATACTTGCACCTCGCGTTTGTACATCGAGGTATGTACTTAAGGATAACTTTGTACATACGAATAAATATTACTTTGGTACCAAACAACAATAACCTAACAAATTATCTACAATGACTATCATTGAGTAAATAACGTCAAAATTGCGTATACCTTTACGTATTTTTATATTTTTTTATATTCTTTTTAATAGTCTAATTGCTGCATGACGATGGGATTCTTTCATTTGAAATCATCGTTAAAATTGTGTATTTAAATACTATTTTTATCTATTATACAGTATTTATACCTTACACACCTGATGAGTGGAAATCGTTACGTGCAAAAAATAAATATATTAATTCACGTACACCTCTAATATTCCACAGTAGAATTCCTAAACCAGTCGTCCCATTGGTATTCTGTCGCTAAAGTCAACGTCAGAAAAAGTATAAAATAGTTTATGGTCGAAACAACCGGATACTCTGTGCAGGCCTGCAAAGAAATAAACGTAAGAGTGCGTTGCACCCGCCACCTGAACTAAACCTAGCTATAGCTTAAACTGCACTTTCTCATTTGCAAGTCGAAAATAACCATCGTCCGACTGACTCACGCATATTTACGACTCGTCTTCATCGACGATTAACGTCATATGACAATGCCTACGCGTTAGAATTTTTAAAATAGCTTTACACAATTCTTCGCTTCTTGGGTAGTCTTATTATTAACTATTCGATTTGCCATTAATCGATGCTGAAAAATATAAATATAAGAAGTTGTGATCTCGGCGTTCGGAGATAATTTTCGTTGTCGCGGCCATTATTAATATTGTAAATTGTTGTCGTTTTATCTGAAGTAGAAGCTGCACTCAGCATTTCAGAGACAAGTCTGCAATACATTGAACGCCAGCATTCATAGCGTTGTTGTAATTTATTATTATTGTACGCTCGAGAAATGTGTTTAATACTTAACACAGACTACTGTCTGCCGTATTATTTATGGGGGCATTCACTAGTCTAGCCTTAGATTTTTCATTTCTGACTTAAGGAACATGTGATGTGAGCTTCATGTATAGTTATTATACGCTAGTTTTGATAATATTATTAATTGACATATAAAATATAATCTATAACGATCAAAAAATACTTTGATGTCTTTAACCTCAGTACAAAAATATTTGTCTAAAGTCTAAACGTTAAATGCTCAAAACTGACTTTTTCGCAATAAAGTTAGTAAAAAGTAAAGTGTAATTCGCTTCCCTAAACAGATTTATCTGCGGTAAATTTTTATTATGCAATAAATTGACAAATTTTATATGCGCTTTATTTCTTGACAGCTCTTGCCGGTACTCGAAACGGTGGAATATAAAAGTTGAACAGTGCTTGCGAAAGCCTAGCTGAATAAAAATAGTGGAAATTTATTATTGGCGTTTTGAGTTACGACGCTATCGGCGGGCCTCTACTTTGTAAATCATTAAACCCCAATTAAAATTGCAAAATATATAATCATTTTAAATATTTCGCTTTTGCGTTAACGAACACAGGCAACGTTCATAAACCTCCTTCATACACTGATCAAATTAATAACGCTGTGAAGATGCGAAAAGCACGATTGTTTAAGTATTTAATTTTTATTTCAGCCATTAAACACAAATTATATTTTACCCTTTTGGCGTACCGTGTAATCGTTTCCGAGCCGTTAAAACATTTCCCATAACTCAGCTTTCCTCCAAATAACTACCTATGTAAACAACGTTTTCAAATATATTGCAATAACAATCGCGTAAATCTAATACAATAGCACTCGAGCTCCACAATGTTGTACATCGTTATAACACTTGGGAGAGAGATAAAAAAATAAATAAACCCAACACTATATCGATGTGTGCTCAATAAAAACGGTGAAACGGGTGCGTGGGCGATGATGATGAAAACAAAGCATAAAGCAGCCTCGGCCCAAACACACGTCCTATACCAACAGCCGCTCTATATTACCTAACACCTACTAATTGCAGGTAAAGCGCATTAAATCTAATTAGTACGTCGAGTAGCGAGTTCGATGACCGCGCTAACATTCGGGATTCACGCGTCCGACAAAGATCTGTTTGTTCTGTATATTTTATGGCTGCTTATAAATTTTTAAGCGGGAACGTTATGCTGCTATCATTTGCATTCGTCCAAGCCGTTTGCGTCTCGGTGGTATTTAGATTTATGTGCGGACAGCTTGTTATTTATTGTTTTAATGACTCGAGATGAAACCGATACATACAATCTACTCACTCCTTCGTCATATTCCGTTCAGTGTAGTACGCTGAGCTGATTAAAAGTATCATTTCGATTCGAACTGTTTCTTCATGCTTGCTGATCGCCAAAAACATATGTAAACTTATACTCCCAGTTACCGTCTACGGCAGTGAACCACCACATTATCGTTTATATATATATATATATATATATCTCTATAAACAAGTTTTTCATTTAATTGGCTCCATTTTATTCGTGAGTATTTTCCATTTGCAAGCACCGAATTAAATTCCGAGTAGTACTGTCAAGTTACACATAGGTCGAGTACGCCAGCTATAAAATAATTCGTGGCTGGTTTCTTAAGTTAATTGCTCAATTGGGTATCCCACTAAAGTGTAAGACTGTAGGGCCCTCGGGGTATGCCCTTTGTGAGCTCGAGTCTTTGTGCCTCGCGCCTTTGACACTGGCGGAGAAACCACTGTGCGGGAATAATATAAGCTCCGTTATTGTATTTATTAAATCTTATATTTAAGTGTCTTACGATTATTTTCTACTTACGTCATATCTTTTCAGTAGATAAAGCACTGTAACGAAGACAACTGCTTCTCACCCTTCCTGCATTGTATTGACAGTTGTACGGGCAATTTCGTAACAGAAATGAAATATTCTATTTGTAAGAATTCCGTTACATGTCCAGCCATTAAGTATATTAACGAGGAGGTTGCCCCGCTGGGCCTGCTTCGTCGTTTATCAAATTATTTATACATGCAGCCCATACCACCCATCGACTTAGGGCCGACGCTTTTGGGCGACACAAACGGCTATTTTACACTAGCTAGCACTGGTTTAACTGGTTGGTCATAATATTGTTATATTACTAAAAGCAATTTAAAATAAACGTTACGGTGCCGTGTGATTTACTGTAAAATAAACTTAAAAGCCACGTAAAAGAGAATAATAACGTTGGCCAATGACGTCGTTCGTGTATCTACAGCCTAAGAAGCTTATTGAATTTTAAAGGTTCTCGTTTCGTAAACCAGTGATGTTCGGACTTTAATTTATTAGATATTATAATATTATTATATAGATTATTATATAGATATATAATTAAAGCTATTTGCTATTCAATCAGATTGAAAGTTTCTAAAGTTATACGTTTCAATGAAACCCGTAAATGCTATATACCTGTTTACATTTGTATACTATTAAACGATATAAATTCATGATCTACTTACCAATCAAACAATGGTAGTATAAAATATTGCTGGTAGGTAGGAACGACAACGAATTTTCTCAACTACCCTCTATGAGATGTTCTGTTCCCGTCGCGTAATAATCTAAACGAGTAGTTAGAATTGCACGAAAATGGAGCGGCCGTTAAGGCAGCGTGGCAGACATAAACAATGAATGTTTATAAAATATTCGACAAGCATTATACGCTTGTAATGACTACTTACCGCTGGTTATGGCCTAAACATAACGGACAATTATGCGCTCAGAATATTAAACACTGGGTGTTTTGATTGTTCGTTCGCTTTCCCAAGGCAAATATTTTACTTTGACCAACCATCACCTTAGCTATCATATCTATATTTTATTGTTGGTATATATCTATACAGATTAAACAGATATATACCAACTATAGTAGTAAAAATTATTTCCAAAATTGTTCTAGGCGTCTTCCATTGGCGGGGGGAAACCAAGTCACACCCTTATAAGCGGATTTTACATTAACGAATTGATTTGAGATGGCATTTAAACACCCAAAAATACTAATCTCCATCCATGTTTTTTATAATCTGTTACTGCCTCTATCAGTTTGCACTTGATGCGTAATCAGAGCGTCGCCTTGGACGAATTGAACATTGGATCACCTTGCGAGCTGTACAAACATGATTTATTGTTTATAATAATGGATATAAAGTAAATTTAACGACCGAACCCAATAATAAATCCACAATCTCAGATTGAAAACAAATTAAGATCAGACCGTGACAGTCGATCGATCCCTATCTGCATTCCAATAACCAAACCCTACGAAGAAAATCCATTTTTGGCAACGAATAGAATGAAATCTCTTCGCACTTATACCTATTTGATAATCAATATACCAAATTAAGATAATAAAACCGTACAAATAATTTTAAAATATATACTATGTTTAATACATATCAAATAGCTTTTTAATTTTTTTTAAAACCTGGTGAAAGTTAAAATACATATGAAGATTAGATATTGGCACAGTTGAACTGTCATTTTCATACAAAGGTCTATCCACACACATCGATCCAACCTACCATGGATAGCTTGTATCGACAGATTGCTATGAGCACTCTTTTATCAATATTTGGATTAAGATGTCTATCTCAGATGGTCAAAAATGGTTTGAGATAGGTTATTGGGTTAGGACGTGAGGTAACTACTGTTGCTTGAAGGCTGAGCCATAGTTTAGCAGACGAAAGCGCGGTCGCAAGGTAGTAAATGTGTATTTTTTCGACTAGGCCTATGGCTAACCGGTTGATATTTAATGCAATCAGGTCACCGTGTTTCTCTCATTGGCGCCAATTAGAACCAAATACTTTAGAACAGGCATCTACCAAATGTATTTTAATTTTTATAACCTTACTCTCGACCCAATTGAACATTCAAATCGTTATGGTTTCACGAGACCAGATTCCCGACAGAGACAGCCCCGGTAACTCGCCTGTTTTATTATATAATAATAATAATTATTCTTATAAAATATTATCATATTATCAATATTATTATCATTATTATAGTATAACATATCGAAACCGAAACTCAATCAAAATAGATCGTTTCACAGTGCAAACCTCACCCTATTTCTCAAAAGAATAAATTATTCGCTTAGTTATAGAGCTACGGCCCAAAATAATGATTCTCGTTCTCCACAGTCCGTTATAATATTGTGAAGGAGCATGTAACCCGGTGTACTGATAAGGTTGTTTAATTACAATATGATAGAGCTGCATGATTTATTGATATTGGTGCTGATAAACTGATAACAGCTGCGACGACCAGATACCACTGCCTAACGCCACTCGGAATTTATTTTTAATTCTAGATGATTCTAATCAAACGTAAAAAATTAAAAAATTCAATTGCCTGGTATTTTTCAATGGAACGCAATTTATTTCAACGATTGAACTATGACAGATTGTATCTATTGTTCTTTTGTCGCCATATATCTAAAAAAACATGATTGAATTAACTGTTATATAAAAATGTTGATGATAAGACTCTCGATGACAAATGAAATTGGTTTCACATACGGGAGTATTTCTCGGTAAGACCCGACTCTGAATGTTACGCCAAAAGACTGGGGAGAAAATGGCGCCTACAAAGCGTTTCATATAAAATCATTTCTCCCTAAAATGCCGAGAAAAATCTATACGTAACGATAAGAAAACCCACGTTATCAATGAAATCTGAATGCTTGAGGCAATAACATAAAATTTAGTTTTATAACACGTATCGTAAACTTGTAATAGTGTAGTTACACGGTATAGCGTGTACCAGATTGAGTGATAACCGTTGATAACGCGTGTTACCTCTCTTATCGCTTTTGGCAATTTTTGACTTTTGACAAATTCTGTACAGATTAGAAATGCGACTTAAACATGTACGTTTGTGAAATGGGTTCCACATGGTGACGTAGACGAAGATATCATCTATATAGATCCTTTTAGTGCAGTGGAAATCATTCAATCGGATAGTTGTTTTAGCTAGGGTCAGAAGAAGGTGATTTACATTATGGCCGGGGGTTGTCCCAGGGAAGGGGTGCGGGGGGTTCGGTAATCACGTCAGGGATACACCCTTGTGAAAAATTGTAGTCTGCCAAGTCTTTGCTAGAATGAAACGCTTGGAACATTAAAGTAGCTTGGGCCTCCGACTACATTTAAAATCTTGTCTCAATTACTTAATAAATCGTTTTGTTTATGGTTCTTTCACTTCACTTCTGTGTTTTAAATATTAAGCTAAAGAAGATTTTCTAATTTTTAAAGATGCGTAATACAGCAACGCTCGTTTATTATTACGAGTTAACATTTTAAATAACAATTCATACTCGATTGTTCGCTTAAAGCCTGCACTGTTGAAACAGTCGTTTGTTATGCTCACAATGAACCTTTATAATTTATATTAGCGCACAAACAAATCCCTAATTTATCGAAAATCACCCGAGTAGCAGCCGAGGAATTTTCGTAATAGCAACATTAACTAGAAGTGTAGTACAAACAAAACAAAACTTTATCGCCCATAAATTGGGGCGTGTATTGGTGTGGGGTGGAAATTTGCCAGGCATCGATTATTTGGACAAACAAGACTTGCAATAAATCATCCGTTCCCGACTACCTGAGCGATCGATATCAAAAAGACCCCATTTTGAAACAAAGGGAAGTGACAGCTTCTAACACTGATCAGTCATTACGGGAACCGCTGTTTAAGACTAGAGTATTCATTTAAAAAATATTTATATAATATATGTAATTAATTATTTATTTACCCATGAAATTGAAAAAGTACGATTTTATGTTATCAATTTAATTATTTCTTAAGCCAGGGAGTTATTCACCCAAGTTACTATTAAACTCGAATGACGTGGCATATGTCAAATATATATTGGAATTTGAAATGAATATAATACAATGGCGGAATCAAAAAAATTCCGGAATGTGAGCAATGCGGGCTTAATCTCACTCAGATCATTCAGACTCAATGAACGAACAAGGGACCGATCTAAAAATAGTGTCATTCCCCAAAACATTTCATCACATGCCACTGCGGTTATATTTTTGACAATATCAAATATCAATACACGACGTATATTGATATAAATATATTATTAAAAACTATGTAGGACAAAAGGTAAATAGCCAGTAGTGTCGTTATCAAAGACTACAATAAGATGTAATTTACCAGAATAAATAATTTTTTAATTGAATAAAATTAAACATAACGAAACGACCATTTTTTATAGTGTCAGCCGGTCACAGCACCTGTTTCACAGAATTAGATGTAGATAAAGTGGCCCAGGTAAAAATATTTTATTACCACGGGTACACGTATTGTTTTAAAAATAATAATCTGAATGCGACACTCTAAGCTTAATAGCGTTGTAAAAATTATGCGAAATTCTTCAACATTTGTTTGCGAATTGGCAGTCTGCCTTCGTTTTTATATTTCACTAAAATTTAGTGCAAATTTTTTCTGAAACGAACACGCATTGTTGACTATCTATCGGCCTTGGAAGTTTTATGACCTCTTCTGTTGTTTTAAGGGAGGTACAAGAAATTACAAAAGAATCGGAACGCTATTGGAAACATTAAAGGCAAATTAAGTTTCTCTAACTTAATGATACTTTGTATTTGTTAGATTTACAAATTAACTTATAACTTTTGATTCTTATCTTCCGCGATTATAAAAATAATAACTGCAAATGTAGAACATTTGGTCTACATTGGAAGTCAAGACATGGCACATTAATTATTAATTAATATTATTGTTATATTTTCTTATACTTATTTATTTTTTTATCTCAGGCATACGAGGGTGTAATTATACACTTTGTCGAGACAATATAGGGGAGGAAACAAAGACCAGTAGGTACCTTTATGCAAATTAAACATTTATACGTAGAAAACCAACAGCTTTTCCAAGAAACTAATCTTCGTCTTAATGTTTTTATTTTAGTAATGAGAGAAATAATCTCATATAATGTTCAAGCATATGCATTTTATTTATTAA